>NW_007097732.1:228918-268968 GCF_000164805.1 Carlito syrichta
TGGGGCAGTCCTGGCCTGGGCTTGCACTTATTCTCGAGTCCTGGGAAGCTCAGCGTGGATGACTGGTTTAAGGTCCTCCCTCCTCTGTTCCTCTCACACCCGCGGACCCTGATGCGCCCACCAGGAGCCATCACTCCCAGGGTATATTCTGCCTTCTCCCCATTCCCCCCAGAGCTCAGACACCGCTGCAGCAGCCTTAGAGCTGTTCCCCTGGAGGGACCAGCCGCCACCAGCTATGTCATCATCCATAGCATCACACAACCTGTGCCTATGATGACCTCCTGATGCCAGTGCCCAGTCCAGGGGCCGCCTCAGCAGGCCAGGAGGGGACAGTGACTGGGGCTGTGGGGGTGAAATCCTGAACTGAGGAACCCGCTGTCTGTGCTTCAGGCTCAAGGCCAGCCTTCCGCCCTGAGTCCTTCATGGCGACACTCTCCTGCCCCCCATACAGCCCCTCCTGCAGCCCCCCACTCTTGGTCCTTGGCCCTCAGCCCTAGGGACCTGGCGGAGGATTGCAGAGCCCGGCCCTTGCTGCACAGATCTCCTGGCTGATGGGCAGGTAAATTGCCATCTGCTCCCTGCTCTGTGGCTTGTCACTTTCAGTTTAGCAAGACCCCAGGTGAGGGGCAGCCTGCTGCCTGCTGGCATGCCAAGCTCCCATTCCTTCTCATCTGTCTCTGCCAGCCAGGCCTTGGGGACATGGCTCCCTTTTCCGTGGCTGTCCTGAGAGACTGGGGTCGGGGCCCAATATGCCCAGTGGTGGGTCACAGCTCTGCTGCTCCCATGCCATGTGACCCCAGCCAGGGACCTATTCCCTAAGCCTCCAACCCCTCCACTGCAAAATGAACAATAGTCCAGCTCTCAAACTGCACCGAGATGTCCCTCCCTTCCAGATTCCTCCAACACAGCAAGCACTGCCAGGTAAATCCTGGGCTGACCCAGCCCCTGCCCCTGCCCAGGTACCCCCAGGAGTCTGGAAGCCTGCAGGGTAACTTCGGTGTCCTCAGCTCAGGGCCTGAGCTCTCTCCCTGGGCATGCAGGAATCTTCTGAACCATCCTGGGCCACTCAGAGGCCTGGGCAAGGACTAGAAACCTCTAGAAGTAAAACTTGGGCCTCTGTGTGGGCTGACACCCACACCCTTGAATACAGGCCTCCGACATTGACCAAGAGGCCACAGCAGCACACAGGGGTTGGTGGGTGGCCAAGTCCTGCAGTGGGCCCTATGCCAGCTCCTAGAGCCCCGGTTGCCCCTGCATGGGGATCAGGGAAAGAATGCGACTCGGTAAAGCCAGGCCTGCCCACCAGTACAGCGAAAACTCACTTGCCCTCCCCACCTGAGTGACCCCACGGTGGTGGTACGGTTGAACAAGGCCTCTGTGACCGAGCACTGCTCACTGCAGCCATTCAGTGAGTGTCCACTCTACTCCCAGGCTCCCAGCCCCATCAGCACCCAGGACGTACATTAACCAGGGACACCTGTAAAGCACTCGCTGTGTGCCGCCCCTGTTTAGATCCCTTCTGTAGTAACTCCCCTCCCGCTGACAACAAGCCTGGGGCAAGGCTTTCATCCTCATCCCCATCTCAGGACAGGACAGGGTGTGCTGTGATGCCCCCCAGCGCCCCGCCCCCATGCTCCTTCTCTGGCCCTCAGCTGGGTTTGTGGACTAAGGTGATGACGGAGCAGTGTGTTTTCTTTTCATGAATAAAATGGAATGGACTATTATCCCGCTATGAACAGGAAGGACACTGCGACATGTGCTAGAACAGGCATGAGACTAGAGGACATTAAGCTCAGGGACAGGAGCCAGTCATAAAAGGGACAAATCCTGTCTGATGCTGCACGTAGGTGGCATCCAGAGACGTCAGATGCATACAGACAGGAAGTAGAATGGAGGGTGCCAAGGGCCAGGGAGGGGACATGGGCAGCTGTCTAATGGGTGCAGAGTTTCAGTTTGGGAAGACGAAAGAGCCCTGGACGTGGATGGTGGTGATGGTTGCACGATCATGCAATATATAGCAAGCTTGTACTTAACACCATGAAGCTGTGCACTTATAGATGGTTAAAATAGTGATTTCTGCTCTATTGTACCACAAAATAAAAATACGTTTTTTTACAAAAGACCCGACTGGGACCCAGTTGATGAAGAAGCAAGAAAGGACAAGGACATTTCTTGAGCCCCTACTGAGTGCCGGTCTCCAGGCTGGGGTCAGGAGCATCTACCTGGCTTGGGGGGTCCCCACAGCCCGACAAGGAGAAAGCAGGAAACAAGTCTCATCACGCGGACAATGGTGAGAGCTAGGTTCCATGTATCGTGAGTTCGGAAGCTTCCAGGAGGCTTTCCCGTTTGAGAGAATCTGAGCAGCTATTCTCTGGGTTAATGATTCAAGCTTGAAGTAAAAACATCCTGCAAGTTCTCTCTTAAGTAACCTGTGGAGAAGTCAGAGACTGCAAGGTAGGCTATATACACATGACAACCACGTTTAAGGACCACCCCCACGAATCCAGGTGTGCTCTCTTCATCCAAAGCAAAAACAGAACAAGAAATGGGTGCTGAGGCTGAAACGGGAGCCAGCCCCAGACACCTTGCTTGTGCTTCCTTTCTCCCTCTAATTCCTCAGGGTTCTCCCTGAATGACTGTCCTACCAGTGTGTCATCAGCATGAAATTCTACAATGAATTTATGCACATAAAGTATTGCTTTAGCAGTTCATGTTAAAGCACTGTATGTAACTCTATTTGAAAAGAAGTCTCCATCGTAGGGATGAAAAATAGTCCAACAGCTGGGCTCCGTGGCTCAGCCTGTAATCCCGCGCCTTTGGGAGGCTGAGGTGAATGGATTGCCTGAGCTCGCGGGTTTGAGACCTGCCTGGGCAGCGAGACCTCATCTCTACCATAAGTCAAAAAATCAGCCGGGTGTGGTAGCTCATGCCTATAATTCCAGCTACTTGGAAGGCTGAGGCGGAAGGATCTCCGGAGCCCAGCAGGTCGAGGCTGCGGTGGCTGGGAGTGGCCACTGCACTCCAGTCGGGGCGACAGAGTGAGACTCCAACTCAAAAAAAAAAAAGAAAGAAAAAGATGCTTTTCAGATGATTGCATTGTTAAACATTTATACAGAAAACCTGGAAAATACAGAAAAACACAAGGCGGTAAATTAAACTACCTATTATCCTTATGCCCAGGGATGAACACTCTTTCTGTTTTGCTGTGCTGTATTGCCTTCTAGACTTTTCTATATGGATTGGTTTTATAGTGGACACACTGATCGATAAGTCATGCCATTTCACTTGAGAGATCTTGCGTCTCTAAAAGAGTTTCTTTTTCCTCCCTGAGAATCCACTACCATCATGAACGACCCAGTAACTCTCCGTCCAGGAAATTCATAACCAACTATCTACTTCAGTGGAAACCAACTGTCTACTTCAGTGGAAACAAATGATCATCAGTGTCCTTCACCCCTGAAAGGCAACAGTATCTAAGACAGAAATTCTGGAAAAACTAGTCAAAATATACACAACACTGGATGTTACCTTTGTGTGTGGATTCAGAACTCATTTGGTGGTGGCAAGATAAGTGACTTTGGCATGATTTACAATTCCTTGGATTATGCAAAGAAAAAATGAACTCAAACGAAGATTTGCAAGATGTGGCTGGTATGAGAAGGAGAAGACCTCAAGGAGGCAGCACAAGGAACACAGGAACAGAATGAAGAAAGTCATGGCGACTGCCTAGGCCAATGTTGGCGCTGGCAAGCAGAAATGAAGTGTCTAGCAGTGAGCTGGAGACTGGATAACAGGAAACGAGCAAAGATGATGCAGTGATGATATCTGTGGCCATTGTGTGGATTTTTCATGACTGGTTTAATAAGCAAAAAAGGTTCATGTGAAAATACATAAATAGCAGCCGGGCTCGGTGGCTCAGCCTATAATCCTGTGCCTTTGGGAGGCTGAGGTGAATGGATTGCCTGAGCCCGCGGGTTCGAGACCTGCCTGGGCAGCGAGACCTCATCTCTACAATAAGTCAAAAAATCAGCCGGCGTGGTAGCTCATGCCTATAATTCCAGCTACTTGGAAGGCTGAGGCGGAAGGATCTCCGGAGCCCAGCAGGTCGAGGCTGCGGTGGCCGGGAGCGGCCACTGCACTCCAGTCTGGGCGACAGAGTGAGACTCCAACTCAAAAAAGTCAAACAAACTTTGACCAGAGCTAGTTTAGTCCAACCTCAGACAGGAGATGGTGGCCTTGGTGGGAATGAGACTTACCTGGGTTCCCCCAGCAAGTAGGGACAAAACCTGCCACCGTGTCTACCATTAGAACAGAGCCCAGATAACCCCATCTTTCTCTGCAGAACGTATTATAGACCCGTTGTCTGGGCATTTTCTAGCTCTTTCATGAATCTGGTTCTATTTTGAGCCTGCCCCATCTCCGGAAGGGATGAACTTGTTTTGCTTAGCACCTCTGGGGCTAAGAAATGCTTTCTTACTTTTCGTTTCTAATTATCTGAGAAATATTGAAGCTAAAAAAAAAACCAAAAACAATCCCTCCCCCCCAAAAAACCAAAACAACCCAATGGTGTTTTCCTGTTTGCTCACTCAACAATCAACACACAAAACTCCTGTGACCTCAGATAATTAGAGTAGAAGGTCTTTACCATACACCAACCAAACAATTCTGCTCCAGGAGACACCAGCTGGGTGTTCTCTCATTTAATTCAGTTCCAGCACTGTCTATCTATGGGTAGTGTCAGATCTTACAGGTTGAGGACTCAGTCCCACCAGACTGACACCAATCACAAGCCCCAGGTTGTGACAAATACTCCTGAACGACCAGCTATAAATCGGAGTTCCCACACTCCCTCCTTAGGTTTCATTAATGTGCTACAGTGACTCACAGAACTCAGGGAAACACTTTACTTATGTTTACTCATTTGTGATGAAGGACATTCAAAGAATACAGACGAACAGCAGGATGGGCCGGGCTCGGTGGCTCAGCCCGTAATCCCGCGCCTTTGGGAGGCCGAGGTGAGTGAATTGCCTGAGCCCGCGGGTTCGAGACCCGCCTGGGCAACTTGGCGAGACCTCACCTCTACAATAAAAATAAAAAGTAAAAAATAAATTAGCCGGGCGTGGTAGTGCGCACCTGTAGTTCCAGCTACTTTCCGAGGCGGAAGGGTCACGGGAGCCCAGCAGGTCGAGGCTGCGGTGGCCGGGAGCGGCCACTGCACTCCAGTCTGGGCGACTGAGTGAGACTCCAACTCAAAAAACAAAACAAAACAAACAAACCAAAAAACCCAGCAGGATGAAGAGATGATAGGGTGAGGGATGGGGGAAGGGGTGTGGAGGGTCCCTGACCCTTCCAGGCATCTTGACATGCCAGCTATCTGGAAGCTCTCCAAACTCAGTTCTTTCAGGGGTTTTATGGAGGTTTTGTTACACAGGCATGACTGATGACATCAGTGGCCATTGGTGATCAACTCGACCTTCAGCCCCTCTCCCCCAGAGGGGGGTGTGACTTGGGGAGGGGCTGAAAGTCCCAACCCCCTAATCTTACTTAGGTCTTTCTGGTGACCAGCCCCCTTCCTAGGGAGCCCCAGCCCCCAAGCATCTCATTAGCATACAAAGGACACTCTTTTGGGTTTTAGGGGTTTAGGAACTGTATGTCAGGAAACAGGGAGAAAGCCAAATATATTAGGGGGATTCTCCCCTCCCAAAAAAAACCAGAATTTTTTTTGGAGGGTAGGCCCCTTGTAGGGCAGGCTTCCTCCACGAAGTAAGTGTTCTAGGAACCTATTGGCATCAGTTTATCAGCAGGCATTGTTGTCAGAGGCTGTGTTTCGCTTTAGTGTTTTTTTTTTTTAACTTGGAGATTCTTTCAATGTGTTTGCCAATTTCATGGTGAGTGATTTACAAACACATCTGCCCACACAGCACTGAGTGTTCAGTAGTTTTTGACCCAAACCCGCATGACCCTCTTGCCCCCACCCTCCCTATTTACCTGATCTTGCTCCAAGCAACTTTTTTTGTTTCCCTGGATGAAAAAAGCCCTCAAAGGGAAAAGTTCTGCCGACGTGAAAGTGGTGAAACGAAAAAACAGAATCACTCAAAAGGTATCAAAATTGACGAGTTCAAAAACTGTTTTGAGTAGTAGAAAAAGCATCTCGATAGGCGTCTCGCATCAAAAGGACAGTACTTTGGAGGTGGCTGAAGTTTAAACATGCATGAATAGACACAATTTTTATAAATAAATTCTGGGTTTTGGGGGACCCCCCTCGTACTTCTCAATATCATAACTCGACTCCTTCTCATTACTCTGCTCCCATCATCCAAGAGCTAAACAACAAGGATGGGGAAAGAAAGAAAACTCCACAACCACAGAATCAAGGGCTCATCCTGCTTCTGCCTAGAGGGCAAGCTTTAGGTAGAGCAGAGGGGAAGGCACCCACCCATTTCCTGAAGGTATGGCTTCCCCGCCAGGCCTGATGTCATCCTAATCATCCTTCTAAGAGAAGGCCACGTGGTGACAGAAGCGGAGACTAGAGTGACGTGGTTTGAATGTGGAAGAAGGGGCCACGAGTCAAGTGTAGTGGCTTCCTGAGGCTGCTAAAACGAAGTACTGCCAACTGGGTGACTGAACAGAAACTCATTCTCTTTTATAGTTTGGGAGCCAGAAGTTCCGAGTTAAGGTGTGAACAGGGCCGTGCTTCCTCTCAAGGCTCTCGGGAGGACTCTTCCCTGCCTCCTCGGGCTTCCAGTGGCTGCAGGTCTGTGGCAGCATCACTGTAGTCTCTGCCTGTGTCGTCACATGGCCTCCTTCCACCTTGTGTCTGTGTCCAAATCTTCTTCCTGCAAGGACATCAGTCTTTGGATTAGGGCCCATCCGTATCCAATATGACCTTACTTTAACCTGATTACTCGATTAACTTGCCAAGAATTTATTTCCAAATAAGGTCACATTTTCAGGTTCCCGGTTGTTAAACAAAATTCCTGGGGTGGGAGTGGGTCATTGTTTTGGACTGAGCTCCCATGCTAAGTCCCAGCAGACCAAAATGGGGTCACTCATGCTAAGTGCCATGTAATCAGATGGAACTTTGAAATGAGCCAGTTTTTCAAGAAAACAGGAGATTCACCACACCAAATCAGAAGGGTCCCAGTGTACCTAAGGCAGCATGACAAGAAAGTTCTTTGAAATGACCAAATCTGCTTTTTGTTCCTTGTTTCTGCTGGCTTCGGCCTTCTTCTGCCTGTAAAGCCCCCTGCCTCTGCTCAGCTCCATGGAACACCCGTTCTGTTTCACAGAATGAGATGTCATCCGATTCTAGAATCGCAAACAAAAGCTAGTTAGATCTCTAAACTTAAAGTGTTGTCATTTTGGTTTTCAACAAGGTAGATATGCACTGGGGAGAGGGCACTATTCAAACCCAATGCATCAGGGAATGCAGATGGCCTCTAGAAGCCGGGAAAGGCAAGGGAATGGGTTCCCCAGAGCCTCTGGAAGGAGCCAGTCCTGCTACACCCTGACCCGTGAAACTGATTTTGGACTGTAACCTTCAGAACCAGAAGAGAAGAAATTCAGGTTATACTGAGCCTCTCCGTTTGGGGTAATTTGTTGGAGCAGGAACAGAAAACCAACACCAGGTGTGAAGATGTTAACACTTCCGAGACCTGTGCCAAGTTGTGCTCTAAAAGAAGGTGCCAGTCTCCCCCTCTCCAGTCGTGCTTGAGTTGGTTTATTGGCTGCATCGTCATGGGCACTGGCTCATGTCCATTCAGGAAACCTTCCTTGCTCTATAGGCAAAAGCAGTCTCTGGTTGTCGTTTTCATTTCTCTGATGAGGAAAGATGGTGGCTTTTAAACATTTTTTTCTGCTGGTCACATCCTGTTTCTCAAAGTTACCCCTTTGCAGCCTCTGCAGTGGAACTCTCTCCCATTGTCTTCTCCCTGCCTAGGGGGACGCCCCTCATATGGGATCATCCCTTCCAGGCGCTGGGGGAGAGGAGGACCAGCCCTCCACTGGGAAAATAGAGTCTCCACCCTCTGCCTCATCTTTTGCCAGGTGTCAGCTAGGAAGTGGCTTCCTCTGGGGGCGGTTGCTAATGCATGCCCCGCCCCACATCTGCAGAGACCTTTCCCACCCTCCCCAGGCTCCCTCACCCTCTGCTTCCTCTTGGAGCTGTATTTTTCAGGTTCCTGTCTCATTCCCTGGCCTCCCATGGAAGTTCCACTGGGCCCCAGGGGAGCCACAGTGGGAAGAGAGGACCCCGCCACTCTTCAACAATCCCAGCATTCACCAGCCGCCCACTCAAACCAGGCTCACACCAGTGACACTCAGGCTTAAACCCAGGCTCTCAGAAGTTTTCAAAGGAGAAAAGTACTTGTTCACGTTCCTTAACTGTGGATGTATTGTAGTCTGCACAGACAGTCTGTTCAAGAGATTTTAAGCCTTGGTGCTTTTGTGTTGTTTTGTCTTTTGGGTTGGAGTCTTACTCTGTTGTCCAGGCTAGAGTGTAGTGGCAGAATCATGGCTCACCACAGCCTTGACTTTCTGGGCTGAGGCAATCCTTCTCCCTCCCTCAGCCTCCCAAATAACTGAAACTACAGGTGCGTGGCACCATGCTGGGCTAATTTTTTAAATTTTTTGTGGAGACGAGGTCTTGCTATATTGCCCAGACTGGTCTCAAACTCCTGGGCTCAAGCGATTCTCTTGCCTCAGCCTCCCAAAGTGCAGGGCTTGCAGACATGAGGCCCCACGCCCAGCCTAAACCTTGTTTTTTCATGTTTCCTCAGTTCTGAGGTAGCAGGATAGAATTTTTAGATGTTTCCCCAGTCCAACAGGGGAATTTGTTTCTCTCAATTAGCAATTCTGTTTTCTGGTCTAGCAACCAGCAGAAGCCCAGGGCTCTCAGATCGCCCCCCATGAGGCTGCAAGGACACTGGGCTGACAAAGGCCACCTCCCTGGGCCACGGAGGTGTGGCACAGAGCCTGTGCACTGGGGTCAGACCATTCCCCCTCCACTGGGGTGGCACTGACAGTCAGTCCTCAGCAGACCCAAGGCAGATCCTTTTCTCTCTCCCAAGGTTTTTCATTTGATGAATTTCACTCAAATGCCACTCAAGTGGTCCCAGGCAAGGAACTCAGGACTTAACGTTGAACAGTCCATGAATAATAAGATGTGGATTCTCAGAGTGGGAGAGGACACTCTTGGTATCATGTGACCTGGCACAACCAGGTTGGGTACGGAAAATCCAGGCCCAGAGACAGGGGGGTTCTTTTAATCATAACCATTCTGGTGGGCTGGTGTCATGTCTTGCTTTTTTCCCCTTGATGAGCACCCAAGTTGAGCACTTTTGATCAGCCTTTTGTGAAGGCATGGCTGGAACCCTGTGGCTGTTTTTCACTGGGTTGTTTCTCGTTTGCTATTGACTCAGTTAATGCATCTTTATTAAGTGGACACTCCCTGGCACAGAGCCTGCCATTGGGAGCGAGCTGGCTTCAGAGGAAGGCATTTTTAATCCTTGGGGTGGGCAGCAGAACCTGGCTCAGGCCTCAGGAGTGGGAACGGGCAGCCAGAGCTTGGCCTGCCAGAGGAGGACAGGAGAGGAAGGTGGAGAGGTCAGCTGGGGTCAGAGTGAGCAAGGGCTAGTGAGTCATGGTGAGAAGTGTCATTCGTTCTGGTCACCCCCCCACCTCCCTCAGTCACGAGTGGCGGAGAGGGAGAGAGAGCCACCCAAGATGACACTTTCGTTTCTGCTCAGACAGTGAAGGATGATGGGATCAGGGGTCAGGAGGCGTGGGGTTCTGTTCTAGACGTGGTGTGTTTCGAGGCTGACTGGACATCCACATCCAAGTGGCGGTATGTAGATGGGGGATGCATCAGAGCATGAAAAGAGGCCTGGGAGGGACACCCCTCCGGGAACCATCAGCACTTGACTGGTTTGGAAGCCTGGGACTGGGTGAGCTGACCAGGATGAGCTGACTGGGCTGAGATGACCAGGATGAGATGACTGAGTTGAGCTGACCGGGCTGAGACAGCCAGGATGAGACGACCTTGATGAGAGGCCAGGCCGTGAGAGAGAAGAATCTGAGGATCCAGCCCTGGGACATGCCGGTTTAGATGTCAGGGAGGTGGGGAGGCACCAACCAAGGGCACCCAGGGACAACCAGGAAAGAAGGACACAACTGGGCAAGTGTGGCACGGGAGATAAGGGAGGCCGATGTATCAAGGAGGGGAGAGATTGATAGCGCTGTATGCTGCTGAGAGGTCGGGTTGAACAGAGTGGAGAAGCAGACTGGGTTGGGATGCCAGGTAGTGCCTGGAGACCTCCATGGACGGGTGGACGGCCACCGGTGAAGGAGTAGCCGTGGGGGACAGCACTTCCCAGAACCCCTGCTTTGAAGGAGACCAGGGACATAGCTTAGATAACCAGGGTCCTCTTTTTCTTCTGGAGGAAGCCTGCAGGCTAGTGTACTGGTGGGAGCTAAAGGAAAGAGGAAAAACGAATGACACAGAATGACAGGGAGGAGAAGGCAGGAATGCGCCCATTCTACAGACGTGCATGGGGAAGGGGCAGTGGAGACAGCTGGGCTCATCTGGTAGCTTCTATTCCTCAGTGAGGCTAGAAGTGGGGAACTAGGAGTTCCAAGAGGGGTGGGAAGGTGGAGTCGGCCTTTGGAGAGGGGGAATGAGCATTTCCATCCCGCGTTCTCATCCCGACACTCACACAGAGCCTGGTGTGTGTCCTTGCCATGCGACTAAGTTCATGCCAGGGCTACATGGTCTGCATTGTACTCACACAGCATCCCCTGGACATCTCTCTGGAGCAGAGTGGACAGGGCATTCCTGCATTTGAGCTGTGGGGTGGATGTAGCACGGCTTGCTGCAACAGTTCCTCACTGGCGGACTTTTGGGTAATCTCCGATTTCTCTTCATTAAGAATAATGAGGCTGGGCTCGGTGGCTCAGCCTGTAATCCCAGCACTTTGGGAGGCCAAGGCGAGAGGATTGCCTGAGCCTGTGGGTTCAAGACCAGCCCAGGCAACTTGGCAAGACCTTGTCTCCACAACAAATCGAAAACTATCCGGGCGTGGTAGCACGCACCTGTAGTTCCAGCTACTTGGAAGGCTGTGGCGGAAGGATTGCCAGATCCCAGCAGGTCGAGGCTGCAGTGGCTGGGAGCGGCCACTGCACTCCAGTCTGGACGTCAGAGTGAGATTCCAACTCAAATAATAATAATAATAATAATAATAATAATAATATTAATGCTACAGGCCGGGCTTGGTGGCTCAGCCTGTAATCCCAGCACTTTAGGAGGCCGAGGCAAGTGGACTGCCTGAGCCCACAGGTTAGAGACCCACCCGGGCAACTTGGTGAGACCTTGCCTCTATAGTAAATAAATAAATAAATAGCTGGGCATGGTAGCGCACGCCTGTAGTTTCGGCTACTAGGAAGGCTGAGGCAGAAGGATCGCTGGATCCCAGCAGGTTGAGGCTGCATTGGCTGGAAGCATGCCACTGCACTCCAGCCTGGGTGACAGAGTGAGATTCCAACTCAGTAATAATAATAATAATAATAATGCTATAAACAAAATGCGCGTGTATCTCTGCATACCTGTTGAGTATTTCGTGAGAGGGACTCTAACACATGGACTCTTTACTCCAGCAGGCGTGTGAATCTGCAGTTTTGATGTTGCTGGCTCCCCCCAGAAGCAGAACCTACCTTCACCATCCCAGAAGCATAGAGCATGCCATTTCCCCAGACTACGAATGCCGTATCTCTAGCCACTGGCCTTCTCCCAGGGGAGAAGTAGCATGGCGTTGTCTTCATTTTCTGTTTCCTGATTACTTATGAAGTTTAACACATTTTCTTTATTTTTTTCTCCTCCAATATTTTACCCATTTTTCTACTGCGTTGTTTGTTTTTTTCTTCCAGCACATTCTCTGCAAAAGGAGGCTATTAAGCCTTTGTTGTGTGTATGGAGAATGCTTTCTCCTCCTCTGACATATGTCTTTTTGCTTTGTTTTCATTCTTTTGCCATATAAGCATTTTCCACTTTTTTTTTTTTTGAGTTGGAGTCTCACTCTGTTGCCCAGACTGGAGTGCAGTGGCATGCTCCCGGCCAACGCAGCCTTGATCTGCTGGGCTCCGGCGATCCTTCCGCCTCAGCCTTCCAAATAGCCAGAACTATGGGTGCGCGCTACCACACCCGGCTAATTTTTTGATTTATTGTAGAGATGAGGTCTCGCCAAGTTGCCCAGGCGGGTCTCGAACCCACGGGCTCAGGCAATCCACTCACCCCGGTCTCCCAAAGCACGGGATTACAGGCTGAGCCACCGAGCCCGGCTGCATTTTCCACTTTTATGTAGACAATGTCGTCAGTTTCTCTGCAGTGGAAACTGTTACAGGATCCCCAGACACTCAGAGGGTCTTGGGGCTGGCAGCACCTGCCGTGACACTCACCCTCGAGGCAGGGGTCTCACCCCCTTCCAGGGAGCAGCCCCACTACTGACCAGCAGATGCGGAGGGACAAAGGCACAGTCCCTTGCCTCTGTCTGGGACACCCTGAAGGGCCACCCGAGCCCCAGAGCTCCTGCAGGACCCATTAAGGCCAACTTTTTACTCAGTCCCCTGCAGAGGCATGGCATTGACTTCTGGAGGTCGGGGGCTGCTGTCCCAAAGCGTCACACACTGAGTGGCTTCAATGACAGGCATTTATTTCCTCACAGTTCTGGAGCCCCAAAGCCCAAAATCAAAGTGTCGGCAGGGCCATGCGCCCTCCAAAGGTTGCAGGGAAAGAGCTTCCTTGCCTCTTCTAGCTCCTGGTGGCTCCTGACTGTGGCTGTCTCACTCTAGTCTCTGTCTTGTTATCACATGGCTTCTGTTCTCTGTCTTCTCCTCTTCTGCCTTTTATAAGGACACTTACTGGATTTAGGGCCCACTCAGATAACCCAGGATGATCTCATCTCGAGAGCCTTAATTTAGTCACATCTGCAAAGACCTCTTTTCCAAATACAGTCCTACTTACCCGTTCCAGGAGTTGGGACATGCACAGATCTTTTTGGGGCCCACCACTCAACCCATTACAAGCTTCTACCAAGAGCCCAATCCCCACCATGGCCTTTGACACCAAGTTCCGATCTTGGCTCCCAGGGAGCCCAACCCTGAGAGACTGCCCATCTCCAAGCCTCGGAGACTGAGGGATGCTTGTTAAGGGGACAAAGTTGAGACCCTGAGAGGAGGGTTCCAGTCCCAGGTCCTTACCTGTCTTGCTGTGTGAACTCAGGCAAGCCCTTTCCTCTTTCAGAGGCCCCAAGATCTTGGTTTTTAATAGAAGGATAGTTTCAGATGCTTCTAAGGCTTTTGTGACCTCCTGGGATCTGACAAGGCCCACACAAACCAAGATCATTCGGCACTCAGGTCCTGAGCTTTCCGAAGAAATGAGACCCTCTTCCCTGCTGGGCATGGAGCTGGGGAGTGGAGTGAGTCCCCAGCCCCCTGAACCTAGTCCTCCTCTGAGAGCCAAGACCAGGCTCCTGCCCACCTGCCTGCAGCTCCTGGAATAGGTCTGGTATAATTCACAAGTTTCCCTTTCTCCCTCAAAGAAAGCCACCAAGCGAGAAAACGGGGAATTTTTTGTTCTAAAATTGCCTTTCTGCCTTCTCTGACAGAGGCTGGGGTGCCTGCGTGGAATTAATTCACGGCCTGGTGGCCAGCGGGGCAGCCACTCTGGGAGAGAAACCCAGAGACAAGCGGAGAGACACAGTTATGGCTGAAAATGGGATTGCCCCAGACGCAGACGCCATGACCCTGCCGGCCGCTCGCGGGCTGGAATAAATGCAAACAAATCCGGCTTGTCGGAAACTGGCTTTGCTGGCAGCAGAAGGGGAGGCCCCCAAGGCCTCATCCTTCCTAATGTGCATCAGCGCAGAGCCCCAAATAAGCCGGACCACGGGGAACCTTTTAAGGTTTTACTGAGATTTCGCAGGCCCACGGGAAGCCTGATGCCAAACGGTGCAAGCCAAGTGCGGACTGGGCTGCGAGTCTTTTCGGGAATGTGGAATAGAATAGCTTAGCTTCTAAAAAATGGGGATAATAATCCCTAATGGTAAATCAATGTGAAGGACCAAAGATGTGCTTTGAAAAAATCTGCTCTCTCCGGCAGTTCCCCTGCAGGGCTTTGTTGCAAAGAATCATCGGTGACGTGAGCAGAGCCCGAAAAAGCAAGACAATTCTGAGTAATTCGGAAAACGGGGCCCAGCCTGAACCCCCAACCGCAGCGTTTGTCAAGAAAAGTCCAGAAGGTCTACATGACAGAAGAGGATGCAACCGATAAAAATTATCTTGCACAAAAATAGTATTGCTGCGGGAAATAACGAAGACACTAAGCATGGTGCCATGTTAGGAGGCACTTGTGGGTGTTGGGGGTGGAGAGACAGACACAGAATTGATAAGGGAAGTCCTGGGGTGGCAGGACCCGGGGAACCTCAGGGCGGGGGTGGGGCCCTCATACCCGCCTGGAGTTCAAATGGGCAGCCCCGGCCTCTGAGCACAGTCTTTGGGTACCCCAGAGAGGGGCTTCTTTTTCAGTGATTCTTATTTACATTATTTGAACCAGGATGGGGGTGAGGGGCAGAGGAACAAGACCTGGGTTTTAGGAACCATAGCACTCACCATGCTCCAGTCCTGGACCGATGGCTCTACACACCGCCTCTCAACCCATCCGGGATACCACGGACTGTGAGACGCTTTTGTTTTTCCTATCACTTGGGGAGAACAAAAGGTGCTGCCAATTAAACTATGACACAATTCATCGTAGGGTGTGTTCTAGTTTCAGGGGTCTTAAAAGATGATGAGGTCTAGAATCAGTTAAATATCATCTTAGTAACTTGCTTATTCTTCACAGTGGTCTCTTGAGGCAGGAAAAGTTATCCCCATTGCACAGATGAGAAAACTGAGGTACAGAGAAGAAACAAGTTACTGCTCAGCAGCTTGGGTGGCAGAGCTGGGGCGGAGCCCAGCCACCTGACCCTGTGCTGTGCCTGTTCCCTCAAAGGGTCCCATGACTCTGGGGCAGAGAATTGGAAGATTCAAGGGGGTGAGAGGAGGCAGGGAGGCTAGTCAAGACCTCAGGCTGCATGCCAACTTTGATCCACTGACAGAGGACAAATGCCAAATGCCATGCTTCTGTCTCACCATCCCTTCTCTTCCCCCTCTTGTCTGGCTCCAGCCTTCTCCAAAGAAGAGTCCCTTCCACCCATTGCCAGGGGCCTGCAGGCCGGGTCCTCTGCCAGGGGGGTCCCCTGTGTAGGATGCAGGCTTGACATACCATGGTTCATATTTCTCTTGGATTCTTTCAGAGTTGTAAGGCTCAGGGCAGGGCTGGCAAATGGCTTTCATCTCTAACACCGACCTTAATCCATTGACAGAGGCTGCTGCCTGGGGCTGTGTTGAGAAGAATTCTGAGGCTCAACTGGAAACCAGTGGGAACGCTAGCTGGTCATGCTACCGAGGATATCCATGGCGAGAAGTGACACAGCGCCAGGCGTTTGCCAGGCTGGGCTTAAGAGCAGGGACCCCTTCAATAGGAAAGAGCAACCCAAGACCCCCACCACACAGCCAAGAAAAGGCAAGTCACCTCCCAACAATCCAGCTTCTGCCCTTGGCCCCTCTGAAGCCAGCCTCTCCAGCCTCACAGGTGAGAAGGGCAGGGGCAGGTGAGAAGGGCAGGTATCCAAGTGGCCAACGGACCCTCCCAGGGTGACTCCCAGCCTGAGCTCCTGGAACCTTCCGAGAAGAGGGACATTGTGCAGATGTCAGGTCACCTGTGTGGAACCAGTGGGCCTGGTCATCACCTTACTTCTCTAACAACTCAGAGGTCTCTGCTCCAGATGGGTGTGTGGCTGTGGCAGTGTAATAGGAAGACTGACTCACATCACAGAGAGTGGGCTCTTCTGGCTGGCCCTGGGTAAGGTGGCCTCTGAGCAAAGGTGGCTGACCATCTACAGGTTGCCTTTAAGTGGCCATCGGGGTGGTCCTGGTCAGCGTGACAATCGGCATTTGTCCAGCTGTGTGGGAAGCACTTGCAGACCTTTTCCCAGGAGAGGAGTATCACTGTCGTCATCGTCACCATCGCCCTCAGACCCGACAGAGAAGTGGGGCTCAGAGAGAAACGTGCCTCCAAAAACGGGGGGATTTGACCCCAGGACTGACCGACATCCACTCTCCCACACAGAAGTAGCTGGTTCTCTAGAACATTCTACAAAGCGACTTTCAGGAGACACATTTTCATCTTTAAGGGTGAGCTGGTACATTTTGAGGCTGAGCAGACTTTCCAGGGTTCCAGCAACCGGTCCTGGGTATCCGAGTTCACAGAACTCCCCCTCTCCCTGGGGATGAGGGGTCCAGCAGAGCAGACAGGGGCGGGATGGGGAAGGCCCCTCCCAGAACCCTGAGGGTCTTCTCCTGGAGCCACAGGATCTTAGACTAAGATTAGGCTTAATACCTCTGGGCACAGAGGAAAACAAATGCCAATTACAGGCAGAATTGTCAGCCGGAAGAAAGCTGTCACTCCTGCTTTAGAATTTACAAACAGTTCATTAAGCCTGGAGAGAATAGCCCAATTGCCACAGAATACACCCTCTCCGGGTGTGCAGGAGACAGGGAGGCCCAGGTGCCGGGCAGGGGAGGCCCAGGCTGCTAGGCAGGCAGACCGTCAGTGCTTCCAAGCAGCGCCAGCTCTGGGAGCGCCTCCGGACTGCCTGGGCAGTTCTTAAGAAAGAAATCCGAGCGTTAAGCCTGTCGGCTGAAATCCACAACAATGGTCTCTGCCCCCACAGCCCAATGAATTCAGGAAACGAAGGTTGCAAAAAAGGGAGGAGAAAAAGAGAAAGCCAGGCCCAGGGAGACAGCGTCCCCTTATTCCCCCCAAACCACGGCCTCCCTGAACAAAGGAACCCAGGGATTGGGTAGATTGAGTTGTAAGAAATCATTATCCAGGCTACAAATCGTTTAGGCGACCTGCAGTTCCACATTCTTCACCCACCCGGAGTTAACAGGGAAGCCAGGTCGCAGTCTGACATCCCAAGACCTCTTGATCCTGCTGACGTTTTCTTGTACGTGACCATTGACGTGTTAGGATAACATTTTAGAATTGACATCCTAGGCTTACGGAGAGTTACAACAGTCAAGGAAAAGACCTGCTATTTTTAACTAGTTATCTTGGTACATTTAGATACACAACTTTGAATTAAACATTTGAAATGGAAGAAGCCTCTGTTCCCAGAGCCCTGGCCTGTAACAGCTAGCTGCTCTCAGTGATGTTTGTGTTCTTGGTCGGGGTGGGGGTGGATGCCTGCACTTGCGTGTTTTAAAGTTCTCCAGGGATGTCCCCCTGCAGCCAGGGTCAGCAAGCACTGGTAGGGGCTGGATGCACTGAGGGCCGACCTCTGCCCACGGTGCCAGGCCTGCCAGCTCCCCACCCCAGGCCGCCTGTTTCCAGGGGGCTCCACAAGCTTCTCCTCATTGAAGCTGCACCCCATGTGGGTTATAGAGGCAAAATGCACACCTGGGCTGCAGTCCCACCTCCTTGTTCCATTGGTCACCCACACTTCTGTCTGGACCCTGTTTCCTGCTCTCGGTTTCCCCAGGCTCCAGGCCTGACTGCTGGGCCTCTTGCTGTTTCCTCTGTCCTGGGTCCAAGGGTGGGAGCATTATTAAGGCTTTTGGCCAGACTCAGTGCCTCACACCTGTCATCCCAACACTCTGAGAAGCCATGGCGAGAGGATGGCTTGAGCCTGGGAGTTCGCGATCAGCCTAGGTCACATAGTGAGACCTCATCTCTACAAAAAAAAATTTTTTTAAATGAGCCAGGTGTGATGGTGCATGCCTGTAGTTCCAGCATTTTGGGAGGCTGAGGTAGGAGGATCGCTTGAGCCCAAGAGTTTGAGACCAGCCTGGGCAACATAGCAAGACGTCATTTCTACAAAAAATAAAATAAAATGAAAAGAGCCAGATGTGGTGGCATGTGCCTGTAGTCTGAGCTACTTGGGAAGCTGAGGTAGAAGGATCTACTGAGCCCAGAAGATTGTGGCTGCAGTGAGCCATGATTGTGCTACTGCACTGCCTGGGCCACAGAGAGTCTCTCTCTCTCTCTCTCTCTCTCTCTCTCACATACACACACACACACACACACACACACACACACACACACACACTCACAAAGACTTTAGATAGACACTTCAGGGAAGGGTGTTTGTTTAGCTCCTACTACAGGGGAAGAAAAGAGAATGTGGGAAGCAGGCCTGACGGAAGGTGGCAGCACGGCGGGTGGCAAAGGGGCATAGGAGGGGCCCACCTGCTCTTTCAAAGAGCTCTACTCTCCATGCAGGAGCTCGTTCCCAAGTGCCTGTGGGTGCTCAGCAGAGCACGAGAGGGTGGGAGGGGCCCATCAGAGTCACAGGTGCTCCCAGCCCTGTGCGAGGCCCAGGGGAAACACAGTGGGAGAGAGAGATCTGCTTCTGCCCTGGGGGAAGGTGTCCTGTTAGGGGAGACTGAGAACAAACAAAGCTGCTCATAAGCATGGTCACTTCAGACCACAATAAGCATTACGGAGAAAACCACGGAAGGGCAGGCAGGAGGACTGTGGCTTCGTGACAGAGAGGTCAGGGAGCACTCCCTGCAGAGCTGGAGACTTTAGCTGGCACTTGAATAGCAAGCAGGAAGGAGTGAGCCAGGCGGAGATCTGGGGGCAGAAAGTTCTGGTAGAGGGAAGAACGTGTGCAAGAAAAAGCACGATGTCCATGAAAGGCCAAAGGAAGGCTTTGTGGGTGGCGTTCCATGAAAGAGTGAAAAGTGAAATCCGAAAGTTAAGCAGGGGCTGGGTCATGCAGAGCCGTCAAGGCTAAATAAGGAATTTGAACATTATTCAGCCTGTAAACAGAGGTCAGGGAATGGATAAATGGGGACATGAAGTCCTTGGGAATTCTGCATTTGGTTCAGACAGAGTCACTGGCACCAGAGACACCCTTCTGTAGTCAACAATTATAAAATTAAATGAAATACACGAGGCAGCTCCTTGCAGACTGTGACCAACAGGCAGGGCAAGACTGTGATCCTTGAGTGGAGGAAAGCCACAAGGGGAGCTTACAACCACCAGCTCTTGTCCAAGGAATAATCTTCTGACCACAGCTCAGAGACCTAGAGTCCAAGCAGACCTCAGTGGTCATGATGATCTGACAAGACAGCAGTTAGAGGTGCTGGGTCAGTAGAGTAGGACATCGGCAAGAAGGATACTGTCTACACAGGAAGATCAAGGTGTCAATGTGGAGGTTTCCTGTTGAGTCCATAGTTGAGGGGCAAGTTGCACATGCTCAGAGAAAAACCACCGAGACTTTCAGGGAGCGGGTACTCTGGAACTGAAAGCAAACAGCAAATGTCAGTGCCTGCTAGGAAGCATTGAAATTCCAGCCTTGCCAGAGTGGAGAATCTTGTTAACACCCCTGGATACCTAAGACCTGATATCTGAGACCCTAAAAAGGTTATGTCTTGGGAGTAGGGACCACACCCTAGTGTAAGATCTGTACTAGACCTTCCCCTGACAAAACCTAAAACCAAGCCCTGGAAAGATTTTCAGGGAGAACAGAGTTCAGAGGTAATCACTCCCAAATAAGAAAAGCTTAGAAATACATTGAATTTGTGTATGTCCACACTAATAAAAAATAAAACTGATCCTATATAAATTCAACATGATAATAAACCAATAAATACTTTTTAGAGGAAGATAGCAAAATCCAGAATTATCCATAATGTCTGGCATTCAATAAAAAAAATCACTAGACACAAAGATAGAAACGTGATTGACAATCAAGAAAAAAAACAGTCGCCGGCCTCGGTGGCTTAGCCTGTAATCCCGCGCCTTTGGGAGGCTGAGGTGAGTGAATTGCCTGAGCCCACGGGTTCGAGACCCGCCTGGGCAGGCGAGACCTCATCTCTACAATAAATCAAAAAATTAGCTGGAGGTGGTAGCGCGCGCCTGAAATTCTGGCTACTCGGAAGGCTGAGGCAGAAGGATCGCGGGAGCCCAGCAGGTCGAGGCTGCGGTGGCCGGGAGTGGCCACTGCACTCTAGTTTGGGTGACAGAGTGAGACTCCAACTCAAAAAAAAAAAGAAAAAAAGCAGTAATAGAAACTGGACTTGAGATGGTCCTGATATTGTCCTTAGTAGACAGACTTTAAAGTAGCCATTATAAGTATATTCAAAAAAATCTTCAAGACACTAAAAGATATTGTATTAATGAGTAATCAAGTAGGAAATCTCAACAGAAGAATAGAATCTATTAAACATGTAGATCTAGAACTAAAAAGTATGAGAACTGCAATGAAAAATTTGCTGAATGGGCTTCACCATATATTAGAGATGACAGGAAAAAAAGACAGGAACCTTGAACACAGGTCAATACAAATTATCCAGACTTAGAAGCATAGAGAAAAAGTGAAGATAAAAGAACAGGGTGGAGAAGGGATAATCTTTTTAAACAATGGTGCTAGAACAATCTGTACCATATGCAATCGGAGTTGGTAGAGTAGGACAATTTAGATAAGGAGCTGTGTAGACGGGGAACTCCAGGAGTCAATGTGGGTATCTCCTGTTGAGTCCATAGCTGAGGAATGAGCTGTACATGCTCAGAGAAAGACCACCAAGACTTTCAGAGAGTGGACACTATGAGACTGAAAGCAAGCAGGAACACTAGCTGTTTGAGCTGAGCTTGGGGAAGGTTACTGCCTACTGGGAACACTGAAATTCCAATGTTAGACACAGACCCTAGACTTTAGACACCAACCTTAGATTTTATGCAATAATTAATTCAAAACAGATCATAGACCTAAGTAGAAAATATAAGACTTCAACACTTCTAGAAGAAAACATAGAAGAAAATTTACATTATGTTGGGTTTGATGAGGAGTTTTCAAAAGCCTCTTGCTCTGGTAAGGATGCAGAGTAGTAGAAGTTCATGTTCATTGCTGGTAGGGGTGCAATGTCTTACAAAGCCAGACATGGGCTTGCCATGCAATTCATGGTAAGCCAAACATGTACTTACCTTGTGATTATAAACTCAAGTGATATGAACACTTATGCCCATACAAAAACCTGGAACTATTTATAAGCAGCATTATTCACAATTGTCAAAAGTGAGAAGTAATAGGGGAATGGCTAAATTGTTGCACATCCTTGTGGAATATTATCTAGCAATAAAAAGAAGCGAGCTATCAAGTTATGAAAAGACAGGAATGGATCTTAAATGCATGTTGCTAAGTAAAAGAAGCCATTCTGAAAAAAGTTTCCGACTGTCTGAGTCCAGTTACAAGACATTTTGGAAAAGGCAAAAACTGTAGAAATGTTAAACAAATCAGCGGTTCCCAGAGATTTGGGATGTAGGTGAGGCGACTGAATAGGTGAGGCACAGGATGTTCCTTGGGTGGTGAAACTATTCTGTAAGATGTCGTCATGGTGACTATAAGACACTAAAGCATCTGCCAAAATGCTTCAAACTTTACAGCACCAAGAGCAAACCTTAAAGTATAAAAAAAACTTTTTAGTTGTGTGAGAGGTTATAGCATCCCAGAATGGAATGCAAAATGTAACAAAAGAATCTAGCTGTATTATAACTATATGAAACCATCTCACTTAAGAAGATCAGAGTGAGGTGCTGACATAACTTCAGAAATGAGTAGGGTCCCTAAAGACACAAGAAACTGTGCGTGAATGCTGTGCTCTCACGTCGTATTACCCCTGATGTCCTGAGTGTCATCACATGTCTTCCTTTCAACGTTTTCTTTATCTTTGGGTAAAGAAAAAAGTCACTGGGAGCCAGATTAGGTGAGTAGGGAGAGTGTTCCAATACAGATATTTGTACAGTGCTGCCAACATAAAGGCACGGTAGCAAGTTCACGAAACTTAATTGTCAGATCTCAACAAATAATGACAGTAGTTCTGATGGCCATTCCGGAAAAACAATTCCAAAATTGCCTTGACAGGTGGACTAGACATTGGCATCAGTGCATAACTGCCCAAGGGGAGAATTTCAAAGGTGGCCGTAGTGATATTCAGTAATGAGGTATGTAGCACTTTTTCTAGGTTGGTTCACGAATGTAATTGTTGGACTTTGTATGTGCATACACATGGGTTAGCATACACATATAAATCTCAGCTGTTTTAGCTGGAAGGGCTTAGAGTCAATAACGTCCCAGTAGAAATGAGTAGAAATGTCTAAGTCTGAGTCGTTAACACCACTCTCAAATCAAGAAACCAGAGCTACTTGGAGAAATACCAAGTCTAGGACTGGGTCAGGAAATACATGAGACAAACCTGGAGCATCTCATAGTGCCAGAAAGTAAGAAAGGGTTAAAGAGACACAGGAGCCAATTGAAAGAGCTGGCAAAGATCAAATAACTTAAGCAATAAAACAAATAAATAGCATTGGATATGTGATTATAACATGAGTATAAAATGAATATCCATGAGCCCATACTGACATAAATAAATGATTGGATAAATAAATAAATAGGAAGAAAATGTAAATATCCCATGCAGAAGACTTCCAAATATTTTATGTAGATACCTCATTCTTAAGGAGGTGGAGCATAGCTCCCTACTTTTGAAGTGTGCATGCACATCGTGGCTTTCTTCTAGGAAGTATAGTATAGTGTTCCACAGAAAGAGTAAGTTTACAGTGGAAAAACCTGACAATCACCACCTTGGTCAGAGGATAAAATTCAACATCAACAGTGAGAAGCCATGTTGAGAGCGTGTACCCTTGATATGATGTGATGAGAAGGGTACTTCACCTCTGTGGTTTCCGTCCTCAAAATCCCTTAACCCGGCTCTAATCATGAGAAAAACACTTTCAAAAATCCCAATTAGCGAGCACTCTACAAAAGACCTGAGCAGTAATCCTTAAAACTGTCAAGTCATCAAATACAAGGAAAGCCTAAGAAACCGTCACAACCAAAAATAGCCTTGGGAAACATGACGACAACTAATTATAATGTGGTAGGCTGGATGGGATCCTGGAGGAGAAAAATGACTTGAGGAAATCTGAATAAAGTATGAACTTTAGTTAATAATAATGTATCGGCATTCATTAATTGTGGCAAATGTACCATACTAAGGGGAAAGCAGGTGTGAGGTCTTCAGAAACTCCTCTTTGTATTATCTCTGAATAATGCTGTGAATCTGAAACTGCCTAAAGTGTTTTTTAAAATTATTTTTAAAAAATTAACAGAAACCTACAGGACAACACCAAACAGTCTGACAAATGAGTTATTGGAGTCATGAAGACTTAAATTGGGGAAGATAAGTATTTGAAGAAATAATGGTTGAAGATTTGTCAAAGTTGATGAAAAACACTCATGAAAATGTAAAATCTAGTAGAATAAAATTTTTAAAACCTCATATTTAGCCACATCAAGCTGCCAAAAACTACATATATAGAGAGAAAAATGTTAGAAGCAATCAGAAAAAATAAAGTCACATGACATTCAGGAAAACAAGCTAAGACTATTCCGATAAACAGCAGAAGATAAAAGCAATAGAACAATATCTTGAAAGTTCTGGGGGAAAAAAAAGTCTGTCAACCCAGAATTATATAATTGGTAAAAGTTAAGAGCTAAGTAAATAAATATTTAAATAAATGGAGTGAAGAGACTTAATCACAGTAGAAGTGCAGTTTTAAAAATGCTGAAGGATGCCTGTCAGTCTAAAACGTGGAGCCAGAGAAATGAATGAAGTATGCTAGAAATGGTCAGTAAATGGGTAAACATAAAGGATTATATTTCCTTTCTCATCTTCACTTAAAATGCAACTTACTGTGTAAGCAAAACTAAATAGGGTTTATAACATATGTAGAAGTAAATGATATAAAAATAATTGTTCAAAGTCAGGTAAGGGAAATATACTATTGTATTTGTGAAGTGGGAAGTGTCCACTGAGAAAAGGAAGTAGGAATTATAAAATTTAGGTTTCAAGTATGAAGAGGGACCCTACATAGACTGTGATCTGTTAAGGATGCATATTGCTACCACTGGAAAACCCGCTTAAAAATAAGTACAACCGGGCTCAGTGGCTCAGCCTGTAATCCCGCGTTTTGGGAGGCCGAGGTGAGTGGATGGCCTGAGCCCGCGGGTTCGAGACCCGCCTGGGCAACTTGGCAAGACCTCATCTCTACAATAAATAAAAAAATCAGCCGGGTGTGGTAGTGTGCGCCTGTAGTTCCAGCTACTTGGAAGGCTGAGGTGGAAGGATTGCCAGAGCCCAGCAGGTTGAGGCTGCGGTGACCGGGAGCATGCCACTGCACTCCAGTCTGGATGACAGAGTGAGACTCCAACTCAAAAAAAAAAAAAAAGAAGTACAGATATGGCTATGGATATGGTTATGAATAGCAGAATACAATGGAACACTAAAAAATATCTAATTAACCCAAAGGTAGGCAAAAATAAGTAATGGAGGAACAAAAGGCAGAGGGACAACTGAAAAATAAATAGCAAGGTGGCAGATTTAAGCCCAATCACATCAATAATTATATTAAATATAAATGGACTAAACATCTCAAACAGCAGAGATTGTTGAATTGAAATTTTTAAACCATTAACTAATTACATACTGCTTACAAGAGATTCATTTTAAATAAAAGGTTGAGGTCAGATGCAGTAGCTCATGCCTCTAATCCTAGCACTTTGGGAGGCCATGGTGAGAGGATTGTTTGAGTCCAGGAGTTTGAGACCATCCTGGGCAACATTGTAAGACCTCACCTCCACACACACACACACACACACACACACACACACACACACAAACTAGCCTGGTGGTGGCACACATCTGTAGTCTCAGCTACTTAGGAGGCCAAGGCAGGAAGGTCATTGGAGCCAGGAGGTCAGGAAGTCGAGGCTGCAGTGAGAGCTATGATCATGCCACTGCACTCCAGCTTAGGCAACAGAGTGATACTGCAACTCAATAAAAAAATAAATACACAAATAAATAGATTGAAAATAAAGGCTCAAAAAGATGCAACAAGCAAACATTAACAAAATAATTCTGATGTAGTGATATTAAGAACAAAGTAGACTTCAAAGCAAGAAGTATTACTAAAGGACACTTCATAATGATAAAAGTGTTAATTTATTAAGTAAACATACCTAAATGTGTGTGTGTGTCCAATAGCAGGATATAAATGTACTAAGCAAAAACTGACAAAAGCAAAGGAAGAAATAGATAAATCCACAATTACAGCTGGAAGTTTTAATATTCCTCTGTTAGCAATCAATAGAACAACAAACAAAATATCAATAAGGTTATAGGATATTTGAACAGCATCATCAAACAACTTCATCTAACTGATATTTACATAACACCCCACCCAACAATTATAAAGAACACATTTTTTAAGGTCACATGGAACATTCACCAAGATGGGTCATATTCTGAGCCATAATAAAACAAATCCCAATAAATTCCAAAGGATTAAAATCGTCATGAGAATGCTCTCTGACCATGATAGAATTAGACTAGAAATTAATAACAAAAAAAGAAATCTAGAAAATCACCTTATATTTGGAAATTGATCAGTACACTTCTAAACAACCTAAGAGTCAAAGAAGAACTCACAAGGGAACTGAGAATATACTTCCAACTGAATAAGAAAACACCACCTATCAAAGTTTGTTCATTGCATCAGTACTTAGAGTAATTTTTTTTTTTTTTTGAGCTGGGTCCTCACTCTCTTGCCCAGGCTGGAGTGCAAGGGCATGCTCACGACTCACCTCAATCTCACCCTTTTGGGCTCAGGTGATCTTTCAGCCTCAGCCTCTTGAGTAGCTGGGACTACAAGCACACACCACAACATCCAGTTAATTTTAAAATTTTTTGTAGAGACAAGTTCTCGCTATGTTGCCCAAACTGGTCTCGAACTCCTGGCCTCAACTGATTCTCCCACCTTGGCCTCCCAAAGTGCTGAAATTACAGGCATGATGCTCATGCCTGGCCTAGAGTGAAATTTCTAGCAAGAAATTACTTATATTGGAAAAGAAAGCAGGTATAAAAATCAATGACCAAAATTTCCAGCATAAGAAGCTAGAAAAAAGAAGAGCAAATTAAATCCAAAATAAATCAAAGGGCAAAGTAATAAAGATGCAAGCGACACTGACAGGAACCTTGTTCTTAACCTTTCCCTTGTGTCAACACCACCCTGCTCCATCAGGCTCCAGCCCACCGTCTCCTTGGAACCAAATGCCGTGCCTTCCATTCCGCTGCAGAGTTCTGATGAAGAGATAGTGAAGTCGATGTGGCAGTAGCCAACCAGCCTGTGACTGTCGAGACTGTGTTGGAAGATTGGGGAACGGATGAAGAAGGAGATGTGACCCAGCTCTTCTCTCAAATGTTCACACAGCCATGTTTCACCAGGTCATTCAAGGGCGTAGCCTCCACAGGACCACCCTCCTCTCCTTCCTCCTGAGGTCGATGAGACCAAAGGAAAGGGGCGTATTTCTGTTTGGGACCAAGGATTCCCAAAAGTTGACCAAGGAGCACTTTTTGAACTTGTTCTGGTTGCAAACTATTTAGACATCTAGTGTTTGCTTGATGTTAACATGCGAGAGTGTGGCCAGCATGGTCAAGAGGAAGATTCCCAGAGAGATCCCAAGTACTTCAATATCAAAAGCTGAAGAGGCCGGGCACAGTGGCTCAGGCCTGTAATTCCAGCACTTTGGGAGACGGAGGCAGGCAGATTGCTTGAGCTCAGGAGTTCCAGACTAGTCTGGGCAACATAGCAAAACCCAGTCTCTACAAACAAAAAAAAAAAGCTGGGGTGGTGGCATATACCTGTAGTTCCAGCAACTTGGGAGGCTGAGGTAGAAGGATCACCTGAGCCCAGGAAGTCGAGGCTGTGGGGAGCTGTGATTGTGCTACTGCACTGCAGCTTGGGTGACAGAGTGAGACTTTGACTCAAAAAAAAAAAAGCCAAAAACAAAAAGCCGAAGAGGAAAACCTTGGAATACACAGAGACGGGGGACATGAAGAACCCTGGAATATGGGCCCAACACTGTAACACTGCAGGATTGTCCCAAGGACGAGTAGCACTGCTCTGTGGATGATTGCTAGGATTAGACAAACGGCAGACTCACTGTGTGTGCAGTTCAAGTACCGATTCCACACCTATGAGCCAGTTGCTTCTTTTATAATAGAAAGCTCTCTTTTTCCTTACTCTGAGTAAAACTGAACTGTGTCTTCTTTATAGAAAGTGGCAGCTTGGGCTTTCCCTCTTTTTGTAAAGCCATGTCTACTTAGTTTATTACCCAGTTATCTTTGGGGACATTTAAATGTTGGCATTGCCAATACAACAAATTGCAAAGTGTTTCCTGAGATAGAAAAAAAATTTGATGAAATAGACACAAGACAATAGGGAAAATAAGCAAAAGCCGGAAAGGATTAATAACACTGAGAATTCCCCAGTGAGAATAATCATGATGAAGTAGAGAAAACACGCACAGGCTTTCTGAGCTGCTGCGTGGCCAGAGAGGGGTCTGGTGGGGGCAGAGCAGGGATAAGTCTCCGTAGGACGTGGGCGAGAAGGCAAGACAGCAGCCAAGGGAATCTCAGATTTCGGAGGATGGTGGGTGAGTCTGACCCAGGACCCTTGTGGGATGGGAACCGGGGCCACTGAAGTGAGAGCGGAAGGATAGGACCTGGTGTGTCATAGGCCTCCCAGCCAGGCCTAGGCCAAGAACTTAGCTCACCCACGCCCACCACCCGTCAACTGAGACAGGTGTTGTTCCCCGTGGGAAAACTTAGGCCCCTACAGCCCAGGCGACTTGCCCAAGGTCACACAGCTGGAGCAGCCTCAGAGAGCTGAGGACAAAGGGGTGACCTGATTCTCTCCAGATGTGGGGGGTGGGGCAGGTGAGGGGCAGGAGCAAGGAGACTCCCGGACATGGGGGCTCTGGGACGCCTCTGGTCGATCAGCAGGAGCCCAGGGCCAGAACGGGGCCCAGGCCGGGGCAGGTGGGCATCCCTGCTCAGTGACCCTGCCTGAGACTGGACTGTCAGGGCAGGGGCAGGCCTGAGCCTGAGAAGGAGCCATGGTCCCTGGTCCTGTGGGGTGGCGAGATAAGCAGGGGCGAGGTGTGCCTCTCCCGATGCCTGGGCATCTCCCCTCTCCCCCTCTGCACCACCAGACTGGCAGCAAACACCTGTGAGCACTTGGTGTGTGCCAGGCAGTAGGTCACAGTGGCTCACACAGCAGGGAGCAGACAGATGGGGGGCCTCCTGGCTTGGCCTGACCTTGTCAATGGGGACGCCAACAGCCCACAAGTAAACAGGCAAAGAGATGCGCTCGCCTGCGGAAAGCCGGGGACCGAGGGCCTGGGTGCACTCTACTGGGCTGGGGGGTGGGTGGTCCTGACACCTAAAGTCCCCACAACAAGAGTTGAGCGCCTGCTCTGTGTTGAGCACCTGCTCTGTGCCTGCAACCAGGCCAAGCCCTCCAGACATGCCCCTTCAGCTGAACAGCACGTCTATGGAGTGGGGCTGATGCAGCATGCCTCGAAGGGCGAGTCGCAGCCTGGAAGGGGTGCGCCACATAGGCGGGAGAGCTGAGGCTGAACCTGGGGCCAGGCTCTGACGCCCTAATTCTTCTCCCTGCATCCCTCTGGGCCCCCCCAAATGTCTACCCTGTCACCCCTGCTTGTCTATAGCCATGGACGCAGTTCCTGCCTGCTCCACCCAGTGTCTACCGTCCAGAATGTCACTGGGAGAGAGAGAGAGGCCGAGACCTTGCAGGGTCAGGCTCCCCGGCTACCTTCTACACTCCAGCTAGACCAGCCCTCGAGGGCCTACGGTTTACTCTCTCATTGAAAAGATGGGAAAACTAAGGCCCAGAGAGGGCAGGTCCCTGCCTGTGGTCACACAGCAGTTACTGGACATCTGTCCCGGCTTCCCTCTATACCAGCCACCCTTCTCAAGAAGGACCTCCCATGCTCCATTGCTAGCCATCCTTTCTTCATTCTCCCTCACCAGGGGTTGGTCTGTCTGTCCAGGCACTGTCCCCACTCCCATGGCCCATCAGGCTCTTCCGTGCAAGTGAGCATGACCCAAGCCAAGTGGTCTGACCACAGAGCCTAGGCCTGGCCGGCATCCCCGTCCAGGGTGCCACCGCTGGCCTGGGATCCCCAGGGCCTCACAAGGCCATCCCTAGTCTTTCAGCCTGAGTTGGGGCTGCTCCTTGTTTTCCCAAGGAGACCAAGGCAGAGGAGGGACTGTGCCTCCCCCGGGGAGAGAAGCACCTAGTCCTGTCTCCAGGGAGTCGCTCCCTGGGGACAAGGTCATGGGCTGCCTGTCGGCCTCGGGGAGGCAGCTACAGAGGAGGGGATGAAATGAGACTCCTGGTGATCAGAGGTCGGAGGTCCCTGTGGTTGTCACGGTCCTGTTCCTGTCAGTCAGTTGGACAAATGCTCCATAATGAAAGACAAGGGTGGGAAAGACAGAAGCCAGGGCTGACACTGAGCCTTTTAAAAAGCGTTGCCAGTTGTGGTGGCTCAAGCCTCTAATCCCAGCACTTTGAGAGACAGAGGTGAGAGGACTGCCTGAGCCCAGGGGTTCGAGACCAGCCTGGGCAACATGGTGAGACCTCATCTCTACAATAAATCAAAAAATTAGCTGGGCATGGTGGCACACACCTATAGTTCCTGCTGTTTGGAAGGCTGAGACAGAAAGATCACCTGAGCCGTGAGCGTGGCCCTGTACTCCAGCCTGGGCAACAGTTGAGACTTTGACTAAAAAAAAAAAAAAAAAAAAAAAAAAAGCATTTGGGGCTGCACGGTGGCTCTCATCTGTAATCCCAGCACTTTGGGAGGCTGAGGTAGGAGGATTGCTTAAGCCCAGGAGCTCAAAACTAGCCTAGAAGACATAGCGTGACCTCGTCTCTACAAAAAATCAAAAAATTTGCTGGACATGCCTATAGTTCCAGCCACTTGGGGGAGTGAGTTGGAAGGATCACCTGAGCCTAGGAGGTCAAGGCTGCGGTAGCCATGATCATACCACTGCACTCCAGCCTCGGTGACAGAGTGAGACCCTGACTCAAAAAGAAAAAATAAAAGCATTTGGCGTTATTTGCTGGATTCTCGAAGAACATTTTTTCCTTAAATTTATACAACAATTTATTCTTCCCATGGTGAAAAATTAGGAAGACACACACACACACACACACACACACACACACACTCTCTCTCTCTCTCTCTCTCTCACACACACACACACACCCCAATAGGGAAAGACGCATTGCCCACATCTCAAGCCCAGTCAACCATGGCCAAGACTGGTTCTTTCATCCTTTTTTTCTAGATCCAACCATAAGCACACATGTTAGACTAAATTGAAATGTCTCCGCATTTGCAGTTTGTAATCTACTTCATTCATTTGGCGTCAAGTTCTAACATTCCCCCGGATATTAAAGATTATTCAGAAAACAGTTGGAAATGGCTGCCTCGTGCCATGGCGTGTGACAGCCACGATTCTCCTGGCCGTTCCTTAGGGAGATTCATTCCTGGGACCCACGAACAGGAACTGAGGGCCCCAGAAGTCAGGGGCTTGGGGAGTGCCTATCCTAATGGGAGAGACCAGTCGGGGACACATGAGCACATCGATTCTCCTGGACAAGTGCCCGGAAGAGTCGGAGGCTGCCAGAGACAACTGGGGAGGGGTGACATGCTGAGACGGGTGTGGGGGAGCCCTGACTGCTCCAGGGTGAGGCGAAGATGGACATACTCCCTCTGCCTCGCCGGTCATTTCTGCAGGAGGAATCCTTGTGGGGACCACTGACTGGTCCTGGCTGGCCACCCCAGGAGGGATGGTCCTGGCTAAGGAGGGAGGGCCCAGGCTCACTCTCCTGCTTCGGAGCAGGAGGCTGCAGGCGGGTTTATATCTGTCTCCACTCAGGGAGAGGCCTCTGAGCTTTATCCTCAGGGCCTCGACGGTGGCAGCTGCGACCAGGAGAGGAGCAAGGGGATAGTTTCCAGTCCCCAGCTCCCAGTCCCCAGCCCTTCTGGGGTCCCCGAGGGATGGTCCAGCCAGTGCCCAGTGTTCCAAAGAGACAGAGGGGGGCCTGGGAGGTTCTGAGGCATTCGGTCAGGCAGAGAAGTGGAGGGATGGGAGAAAGAGAGAGGGAGGGAAGGAAGGAAGGAAGGGAAGAAGGAAGGAAGGAAGGAAAGGGGAGAGCACTTGCAAAGGGGGCAGGGCGTTCAGGGGACCGCCTGGCTTGCCCATGCTCTTTCTACACTGAGGCAAGAGACTGCGAGACTGAGTTGCTCTGTTAGCTCAAACACAGCAAGCAAACACTCAAAGATTACCAGACTTCCTTCCTCTGAGCCGAGGCAAGGCAGAGTCGCAACACTGGTGGCCTAGGTGAGCCTGGTGGCGTCCCCTGCGATTCTGCGGCAAGCCCCTCGCCTGGAGGCGTCACTGCTTGGTTTTGCAGAGTGGAGAGCAGCGCCCAGAGGGGTCAGGAGATGCGCCAGGGCCCTGGGAGAAATGACCGGAAGCAGGGAGGAGCCCTCCTTGGCACGCCAGAGGGCTTCCTCGGGAGGGCAGGTGTGCTTCCAGAGGGCCTGGCTCGCAAGAGTCAATCGGTGGGCACGTGCAGTGGAAGAGTGAGGACGCAGTGGCCACAGGGGTAGGACACCATGAGCAACGCCAAGGTCGCAGAGGGACAGCATTCCAGGGACACCTGTCTGACAGGGGCAGGATGCGGAGTGGGAAGGGCATGAGCTTTGGAAACAGCATCTTTGGGAACCCTGGGCAGGCCCCCTCACCCTTCTAGACCTTGGGCACCCCATCTGTCAATGGGTGCCTTCCGGGGACTTCGCAGGTTATTAGGAAACTAATAGTGTATGCACAGGGAGGGGCATTTGTTACCAGACTTGCTAAATCATCGTCAAACACCCACCATGTACACTGCTCTGGAGTAGACCCCGGGGTCACAGCATCCTCTGAGACCTCTGTCCAGCCAGGGAGGAGCACATTGTGGACGGTTACAGCTATTCCTCATTCCAGGGCATTCTTTGATCCCAGCCCTGCTCTGGACAGGTGGGCCTTCTGTCTTCTTTCACCTTCCAGATAAGAAAATGGGGCCGGGCTCGGTGGCTCAGCCTGTAATCCCAGCACTTGGGGAGGCTGAGGCGAGCGGATTGCCTGAGCCCACAAGTTTGAGACCCACCCGGGCAACTTGGTGAGACCTCATCTCTACGATCAATAAAAAAAAATTAGCCAGGCGTGGTAGCGCGTGCCTGTAGTTCCAGCTACTTGGAAGGCTGAGGTGGAAGGATCGCCGGAGCCCAGCAGGTCGAGGGTGTGGTGACCAGGAGCATGCCACTGCACTCAACAGAGTGAGACTACAACTCAAAAAAAAAAAAGAAAGAAAGAAAATGGAGGCAGCCTAGGGAGGGAGGGAAGTCCTCGAGCTGGCTCCCAGGCCTGGCCCCTGCGTCAGGACCAGTCCCCCCAGCAGGGCCATGGAGACTCCTGGTCTAGTCCCAAGTTTCTCAGATGGGAACAGCAAGGACCACATCCTTTCAGTGCCTCCTTCTTTCTCTTCCAGAACGTTCCCACGAGGCGACAACTCAGCCCAGGCACGGGCTAGTTTGAGCGGCTGGAAATCTCAGCTGGGATCCTGGCATCTGGGGAAGGGCCGGGCTCTAAAAATAACCCATTCGCCTGAGCCTGAGTGCAGCCGGGAGCTTGGCGAGCCAGAGTGGCGGCCCGCAGATGACGGTGGCCTGGCCGGAGGGCCCCACTCCCTGCAGCTGGCCTTTGGGATGGGCTGGTGGCAGGTGGCAGCCAGGAATATTTGACCCCCAGCTGCCAGGGGCACCCCACCCCCACAGGCACATGCACACATATGCCCCAAGCTGGACGTGCAGCTCAGAGCGTGGCCAGGGGCTGTTCCCAGGAGAGAGGTGGCAGGCCCCCGGGACGCCTGGAGCTGCTTCTCCCGGTACCCGCATCACCCACCACGTGTTGGACAGCAACGAGCAACTGGCACAGGTAGGCGACACTTCCTCCTGGCCCTGAAGGGCCTGCTCCCTTGGAGAAGGGGCTGTGGGCCTAGGGGTGGGAAAGGGACTGGTGGGGGCGGGGCAAGAGCCACCGCTTTTTTGGTTTCTTGTGCCTTCCCTGGCTCCAGGATCCTGACATGGGCATTGAACTCGCCCCGGGAGGGAGGTCACAAAGCCACTCTCCGGCCCCGTTCCCATGCCTCCAGCCTGGTGGGGAACAGCCTGCTCTTTCCATCTTTGAACACTCCCCAAATGTTGGAGTCCTGTTGGCTTAATAGGAAGCCAGTCTCGGCTTAGCACATTTGCAGCAATCAGGTGGAAAAGTTTCGGAGGCAGGCGCTGCCCTGGGTGGCAAGGAGCCTGGTGCCTCTGGGAGGAGAAAGGCAAGAACAGTGGGCACTGAGGTTCTGGCTCCCATGGGGGTTGTGAGGCAGCCTCTCTTGGGAGGACTGACTGAGAAGGTTCTCGAGGAATCTGGGGAGAATCCAAGGGAGACGGTCTCCTGGGCAGATCTCCAGTTCCAAGTTCTGTGTCACACTTGAAGGTTTACCAAGAGGAAACAGTTTCGGTGGAGGCTGCTTGGGCGTGAGTCAGGCCCGACGGCACTGAGGGGACCCATCTTTGTCCCCTGGCGTCTTTGGCTCCTGGTGCTCAATGGGTCTTTCAGGTCTAGCTTTCTGCCGAAATGGCTTCTGTGTCTGATCTCTGGACATGATACTCACCTGACGTGAAGCAATTAGAGCAAAAGCGCAGGATAGCCGGGGTGGGCTCAGTGAGGGACAGAGGAGGGCGGCGCTGGGGAGGCCTGAGGGGACCTGGAAGGGCCTTTCCCTGGCATGCAGCACAGGAGTCATGGAGGGCCTGGGATTCGCTGCCACAGGTTTTTCTCAGCCTGAGGGGGAGCTGGCATCCGGCGCCGCCAACTCCTGCAGTGAGCTGGCTCAGCTGAGCACAGGTGCGCAGGGCCTGGAGCCTGTTGGCACCAGGTCTTGGTCCAGGTATGCGGTTGTAAGAAGGAACCTGGGCCTGGGAGAAAACCTCTCCATGGCAGTCAGTCAAGAAGCACTACGCGGCCAGCGGCGGGCCTGGCACGCAGCACATTGCTCCTGCAGTACCACCTGGACCCGTTTTCCCAGCCGTCCCTCCACCTCCCCTCTCATGTGTCCTCAGGAACCTGCTCTGGATACCCCTACCTCCCGCGAACCTGCCCCAGCGAAGCCACCCACCCCCGGCTTTGGTCTAACTGCCCATCCTAGCCTGTGGCCTGTGCCACCAGGACCAGTAATTGAGTCATGGTCATTGCCGGGGCCAAAATTCTCTCTGGGTCGGCTGCTCCTAGCTTGACACAGTCTTCTGATCAATAAAACGGAGGTGATGTGACCTTCCACTATCGGGCTGTTGGAGGGTTAACAGAGATCACACACAGGAAGCAGGACCCTGCTGAGGCCGCCCTCGGAGGAGGAGGGGAAACACCTTTTACGTGGCAGTCATTTCCTCTTTCGACGAAGACTGTGTGCCTTGAGGGTCAGTACTTCCCAGCAAGGAAACTGGCACACAGTAGGTATGCAACAACGCTTGTTGAATTCACACACGAGCATGTACAGGCGTGTTCACACTCACACACACATGCACAGACACACGCCAGGCAATCCGAGACAGTCCTCATGCGGGCGCCACCCCTCCAGCTCCAACTCATGACAACCCCATCTCATTAGGACTGAAGGGTGCAGGAAGCGACCAGAGGGGCGGCTCCCAGATGGCGCCGAGCGTGGTGAGGACACACCAGACGACAAAGGCTCTAGGTCCCGGCTTCTGTGTGCGCAGTTCCGCGTGCATGCGAAGTTCAAACCTGCGCACGCGAAGTTCAAACCTGCAAGCCTACAATCCGTAGCCAGCTTTGTTATGCGTCCAATAGGACTATAACACGGCATCGGCCCCACCCTACTCCCATACACCTCCTCCAATAGGACCCTTCCGGCCCCTGTCAGGCTGATCAATACAGCCCTCTCCCCGTAACTCTCTCTCTCTTTTTCTTTTTTTCCTCCGTTACAGACCCTCTCTGTAACAGCCCTTTTAATAAGTCTCTTGGTCCTGGCCGGGTGTGGAGTCATTACTGGCGCCGAAATTCTTTTAAGGACCATGGCGACCACGCCCGGTGAGAGCCTCTGGCACCCTCACCACCCGGTGCTGCCTCTGCCCCACATGGTCCTGGATTCCGGCTCACAGCACTCAGTTCACCTCCTTACATCTGGGAGTCTGTTGAGGGCAGAGCCGAGGGGAAGCACAGGCCGTACATCATCATGCCCGTCCACCATCAGAAGCTGGTCTCCATCTTGGGAGTGTCTCCTCCACTCTGACTAAGTGGGTTCCTGCTTGGTGTGGGTGTGTGGACACCCAGTCTCTCCCCCAGATGCCGGTGAAGCAGGACCATTCTCAAGAGCTACCCGCAGGCCTGCTCTGATCTGGCTCAGCGTCTGCGGTCACCTAGGAAGGCTGGGAGAATCAGGGGTGGTGGCCGTCTTCCCACTGGTACTACGGGCTCCCAGGACCCAGGACGTGGCCAGGCAAGCATCGTAGCAAGGCCTGAAACCAAGGCAGGTTCCCACAGTCACAACACAGCCCGGCTTACCAAGGGCTGACAGAGTGCCAGGCTCCGCACTCAATGCTCTGCAAACATTGTTTTGCACGTTGTAACCAGTTGGCTCCATTGAAAAGAGTAAACTTCTGTGAAATACACCCCTTGTCTGAATGATGCAAACACATACACTTTGATACAAAAGAGTAAAAGCCCCAAGGTGTCTGCTGGCCACTCCCACACATCTCCCTGACTTTTTGGCACCAAACCTCTGCTGTGCGTGTAGCCTCCAGCAGAGCCCACCAGCTACTCAGAGTCCCTTGCCTCCAGGTCAATGCCATGTGCTGTTAACCCACTGTCCTGGCTGTGGATGGATGTTGAAAAGCTGTAAAATTCATCTAGAAAAATTCTGCCAGTTAGGTTTGGGATTTACCCCCTGCTGACCCACACACATCTCCTCTGCAGTGGTCAGCTCTTGCTGTGACAATACTCTGTAACAAACAATTCCCAAATCTTTACGGCAACAAGTATGTGTTTCAACTTGGGGTTTGGCTGTCTTGGATGGGGATGGCTGGGCTCAGCTGAGCTCAGCTGTGCTTGGCTCCAGACTGCGAGTCACATTTGGGGGCTGCTCCACGTGCCTGGTTTGGGGGTCTGCTCTTCTCCTGGCAGTGTCTGAAGAGCAAGAGGCCAAGCCAAACCATGCAAGCTCATGGGACGTCTACACTCACTGTCTTTCACGCCATCTGCCAAAGCCAGTCACAAGGCCAAGCACCAAGTCAATTGGATGAGGGTGGAGACTACCTACTGTCCGGGTATAAAGCAGTAACCCTGCATCCGAGGGTGCTTGCATGGAATGTGTACTAAGTACAAAGAAGTCACCAGGAAATCCCACAAGGAAAGACACTAGTTTTTTAGCACTTCTGGAGACAATGATAGTGACAGGTTGGTGAAGAATCCACGCCTCCGGACAGTATAGCTTGCAGTTTTATTTTATTTATTTATTTATTTTTTGAGTTTGATTCTCACTCTGTCGCCCAGACTGGAGTGCAGTGGCATGCTCTCGGCCACCGCAGCCTCGACCCGCTGGGCTCCAGCGATCCTTCAGCTTCAGCCTTCCAAGTAACCGGAACTACAGGCGCGCTACCACACTAGGCTAATGTTTGATTTATTGTAGAGACGAGGTCTCGCCCAGTTGCCCGAATGAGTCTAGAACCCACGGACTCTGGCAATCAACTCGCCTCGGCCTCCCAAAGTGCTGGGATTACAGGCTGAGCCACCAAGCCTAGCCTAGCATGCAGGTTTATAGTCAAGCAAGTTCATTATTCAAATTGCTATACAGTGTGTATAATTACATTGATTAAGAGTAACTTCTACATTGTTTTCAGCTATTCTTGGTCACCTGTGTCCCTTGACACATTACTGGGACTATGCATACCCTGCAGAGACTAGGTTGGCCAGAGGCCCCTCCCTGAGGGAGGGGGCAGAAGGAAGTCAGGTACAGGGGGACGATCCCTCACACTTGGGGAAGAGGTCACTGGGCTCCTGTGAGGTTACGGGGTAGAGGCAAGAAGTGAAAAACGAGCATGGGGGACCTCATCTTCTACACCCACACATACCCTCCACTTTCTCTCTGATTTACTCACACATCTGTCCCCGTTCAGACAGGCTACTCCCTGCAGACAGACCCCTGCCTGGGCTCCTTGGACAGGAGAGTGGGAGTTTATTAAGTAGTGAGCCACACCAGGGCTCAAGGATGCAGATAGCAGTGAGGCAAAATCAAGTTCAAGGTCAAGAGGGGAAGTCAGCACCTAAGTCAGGGATTCCCAACCCCTGGGCCATGGACTAGTAGTCTTTGGCAGGCGAGTGAGCAAAGCTTCATCTGCATTTTCAGCCACTCCCCATTGCTCGCATTACCACGTGAGCTCCATCTTTTGCCAGACCAGTGGCGGCACTAGATTCTCAAAGGAGCAGGACTCTACGTTCTTTCTGAGAATCGAATGCCTGATGATCTGAGGTGGAGTAGAGGCGGTGGTGCTAGCACTAGGGAGCGGCTGCAAATACAGATGAATGTTAGCAGTGAGGTTTGACTGCGCATCCTGCCCTCACTGTCCGTGGAAAAATTGTCTTCCATGGAACCGGTCCCTAATGCCAAAAGGTAGGGGACCGCTGGCTTAAGTGATGACATTCCTCCCTGCTTGGGGGTCTGAGACAAGGAAAGGAGACGAGACAGGGAGCACTTGTGTGTCACTGGGGGAGAGGAGTCTCTGCAGGGGAGGTGGCCCTAGAGAGGGGCGCTGTGAGACGGATAGGGTTTCAGCAGGCAGAGAAGTGGGCAGAGGGCATCCCTGGGCAGAGGCCTGGAGACAGGAAGGACTCTCACTTGCTGGGTAAACTGCCTCACCTCTCTGGGCCTGGACATTGCAGTGGGTGCCCTAGGACACTGTTGAAGGCCGCCGCCCTGTGTTTGAGTCCTTCCCTGGGAACTCCTTTAAGCTCCACCAGCACCAACTCCAAATGAAGTAGCAAAGGGAACCTCTGACCTCATTACTTGAATTATAATTGTCCTGCTCTTTAATAATTCATGGCCGCAAAGCCTCGGGACACAGGCTCTGGAGAGTTACACGGCCTGCGGCTAGCGGGGGCAGGGTGCTTTAAAGGTCACTCACAAGTACTCTGGTTCACATTAATTCGCAAAATAAAAAATACACAGCCCCAGTACCCTTAAGCTAGGAAGATATTTTAGTGCCAGCCAGTTCAAATCACTGAAGGGAAGAGAGTTTATTTTTTCAAGTTAAATACTCCTTTGTCTTCCAGGAATCTAAGACCCTGGGCAGAGAGAGGACATTTCAGGAAATGAATCCTATGCAAGAAGCATTGTTCAAGATGTCCTGATCCCGCCCCATGTGCACCCCACACCAGCGTCTTGTACTTATGTGCCCTTGGACACATCCTTAGCCTCTGCAAGCTTTAGTTTATCCATCTGTGAAATGGGCTGATGATGCCTGCTTGGGCCAATGCTCTAGAAGGGCCAGGAGAATCCAGGGAGAGATTCCCACCCTGTGCACACAGAAGAGGATGGGGGGAGCCCTGAAGGATCCCAGAGGGGCACAGGGAGGAGAAGGAGTAAAGAGAGAGGTTGGTCACTCCAGGTTTGGAGCCCTGACTCCAGAGGCAGACAGCGACCCAGAGACCTCAGATGTCTCCTGCAGGGAGGCCCGTCTAACCTGGGCCACCTGCCTTCCCTGCAGGGTGTGTGCACAGCCTGGAGTGAGGTCCCCAGAATGCCCTGGCACAGTCCAGCCATGCAGGCTGATGGGCCAAAGACCCTTGTGCCCACCAGGGTTGTGTGGGGGGCCGGTGAGGCAAATAGGCTAAGATACTGGGACCCCACATGCCCCTGCCTGCTGTCCTTCAGCAGAGGCCTGGGCCCCTTCCATATCATCTAAAGCTCAAAGAGGAAAGAATTGAATCCACATTTGTAAAAAAAAAAAAAAAGAGAGATCGAACATTTAAGAGGAATGCTGTGAAAGTCAGCTTAAGACAAAACGTGAATTTGCTGTCTGCCCGTGTCCCATAGTGAGAGCTGGCTTCCTTTCCATGCATCAGCCCTTGTCCTGCTTCTAAAGGGGCCACCATTGAGCACCTACTGTGTACACGGGCAGTAGGTGCTGGAGCCTTCTGTGGAACCTCACTCCAGGTTGTGCACACACCTTGCAGGGAGGGCAAGCGGCCCAGGTTAGATGGGCCTCTCTGGAGCCAGGCGGCATGGGTGCAGACCCCTGATCTACCGCATCAGCCATGAGATCATGGCAGTTCACCTCTCGGTGCCTCGGTTTCCCAACCTGCAAATAGGAGGTGGTGGTAGTAACACCTGTCTCTCCCAAGTCATGGTGAGGACAGAATGAGCTCATATGCTTGAAACACTTAGAACAGCGCTGGGAGCACATGGGGCTCTCTGGAGACACAGGCTATTGTTTTTCCAGCATGACTCTCAGAGAAACCCACCCAGTGCTGGTAATGCCATGTGGGGTGTGGTGTGCTGCTCCATGGATTTTTGATTTCGCCACACAAAAGAATCTCAGAGTGAATTCAAAGTATAGTTTAAGAAGGAATTTATTAGAAAGAAGAAGTCACACTCAAGGAAGGCATGGGTGCCTTAAGAGAAGGCGTTTCCTTGCCTTTGACAAGAAGTTTTATATAATTTTACTATGATTAAAGCATGAGCTAAGAGGGGTGGGCTGCAGGTATCTGGTCACGAGTTTTGATTACCATCTTTCAGCCTTCTAAGGTCACAAGGACCATGTAAGTAATAAAATCTAGATTTAAGCCGGGTTCAGTGGCTCAGCCTGTAATCTCGCGCCTTTGGGAGGCTGAGGTGAGTGGATTGCCCGA
>NW_007097732.1:269240-280399 GCF_000164805.1 Carlito syrichta
CACTGCACTCCAGGCTGGGCGACAGAGTGAGACTCCAACTCAAACAAAACAAAACAACAACAAAAAAATAAAACTAGACTTAGGCTTTTTTGGGTTTTTTAGAGCATCGTCTGTGTTTTGGATAACTCCTTATTGTTTCTGTGATTTACTGCACTGATAGATCCATATTCCAGCCTGCAAGGTGGTCAGGTCTGGTGTGCCTGATGGGTTGGTCAGATGAAGTTCATAGACCCATAAGAAAGATGTCTGAACACTTACTCTATTTTAAGTCAGACCCGCCTGAAAGAAACTTATCTATGTCTAAACTGCACTGACTCATCTGCCTCACTGGGGCACTGATGCCCCACTTCAGAGAGGAGGAAACTGCAGCTCCAGGGAGGGGCCTGAGCCATGAATGACTCAGACAAAGCCCTTGACATTGGCGTGGGAGGGGAAGGGGGGTTGGGGGTGGTGGTGTACAGATGTTGACCTTCGGGGTATAGATGGTATTGAGGTGGGACTATAGGTTTGTGTTTTGAGCTTTCTTTTGGTGGGTTTTTAAATAAAATCTATTCCAAGGGGCTACTCTGTTTGGAGGAGGATAGGGAAGGCACGGAAGGGCCAGCCTGGCCTCCTGCTGGCTCTCCCGCAGGCAGACCCCTTCCTGGAACTTTCTGGTAGGTGTAACACCATGTGGCAGCCCCTGGCTGAGGCTGTCTCCTCTAGGAAACCTCCCGGACCCTGGGGTAGTCAGGTCTCCCCTCAAATCCTGGCCAAACAGCTGGGGGACAATCCCATGGGCTCAGGACTCCTTCCTCCCTCCCCACAACCATGCCTGCCCCTGCCTGGCACACTCCCACGGAGCAATGCCAAAGACACAGGATTCCAGGAGCCGCTAACCTGGTGGAGTCAGATCCAGGTCTCCTTGCGGTCTCCCAGGGCCTCCTTGGAGTCGCCTAGAGGGGTCTCCTTAGGGGTCTTCAGGGCCTCCTTGGAGCCACCTAGAGGGGTCTCCTCTCTTTGAGGTCTCCCAGGGCCTCCTTGGAGCCAACTAGAGGAGTCTCCTTTGGGGTCTACCCAGGCCTTCTTGAAGCCACCTAGAGGGGTCTCCTTGGAGGTCTCTTCATGGTCTCCCAGGGCCTCCCTGGAGTCACCTAGAGGGGTCTCTTTGGGGATCTCCTAGAGGTCTCCCAAGGCCTCCTCAAGTGTCCCAGGGTCTCCTTGAGCTCTCACAGGGGTCTGCTGGGAGTCCCCCCAAGGTGTCCTAAGGGTGTCCTTAACCCCTCCTCTAAGTGCTTCAGTCCTCCTCCCCTACACAGGGCACCCTCTCCATGTCCAGCCATCTCTTTCTCTCCAGACCTTTCTCCCTCTCTTCCCTCTCTCTCAGCCTTGAGTGGCATGAAATGAGGCTCAAGTGTCCTCTTTAGCAATTTAAATGTATTGGCTGTTTTCCGTTCTTCATTTAAAATGCGGATGAGTGGGGTATTTTCTCTCTCAAAAATGCACAACAAAAGCCACCAACTCGAGTTAATTGATTCTCTTCTCCCGCTGCTGTCATCCCCACAGAAGCTGGGCCAGTTTCTGTCATTCACATTAATTCCATCCACTCGGCGGCAGCAGAAGGCCCCGAATGCCCAGGGCCTGCCCTTCGGGACTCCTGGCCTCCGCAGGTCTGGGCAGCAGTGGCCCCGTCTGTGCCATCCACCGGGGATGGGGCTGCTGCTGGTGGGTACCAAGCACCTCTTAACTCAGGGCCTCTGCTGGGTGTCTCTTCCTTCCCTTCTGCAGCCCTGCGTTTGGGCACGAGTACCACCATTTTCTACAAGGACACAAGTCCAGAGCCATCTGCAGTGTGTGGCTCACACCCTTGTCTGTCAGCATGTGGGCAAGAGGGGGTCACGGGGTCCCCCGCCTAGCTCCCCTGTGGGTGCTACCCTTCAGTCCTGGCTCTGCCACAGATTCTTGGGGCCTTTGCTCTCTACTCCTTCCTACCCCAGCCAGCCCAAGACCACTTTGGCTTTCCCCATAGAGCCAGCCAGAGGGTCTTGTTGAAGTCCAGAACTGCAGTGAGAGAGTGCAGGGGTATTGGAGGCAGAGTGACTGGTAGAGTCCTGGACATGGGTGACTTCTTCACCAGGGGTGGGGGCCTCCCTGGCAGGTCCCTACTGGGCGCTTCCAGGCTGTTCCACACGGCCATCCCCATGTGCAGAGGAGGCCCTGCGGTCCCTCAGCTGGGGCAGTGGCTGAGGGGGACCCCAGCCTTCCCTGCAGCCCCGGAGTGACGCCTGGTCTCTGGGTCTGCCATGGGGTCCCGAGCTGGGTGAGCCCATGCAGCTGGCCGTGTGGTGTACCACAGGGACAAAAACAGGACTCTGGGTGTCCAAGACTCTCCAGGTGCCTTGGGACTTGAAGACTCCCCAGAGGTGTGAGGTTTGTGGGCCTTGGCTGGGGGACCCCCCGACTTCGGTGACCCTGACTTCGGTGACCTCGGCCAAGCCACTTATGCCCAGAGCTGTAAACAGGGTGACAGAAGCACACCCAGCACCAGGGGTGGCCAGCCCTGCTCCTCTCACAGGCCCTGTGGACAGGTAAGCAGATGACTGGCACTGTAATCTCCCCAAAGGACCTGAGCACGCAAGGCTCCTTCTCACTCTGAGGGATTTGCACATGCTGTTCCCGCTGTGGGGAATACCCTTCCCTCAGCCCCCTCCTTGCCTGTCTCCTAACTGCCACGTCAACATCTTTGTCCTTTTGGCCCTCCCCCATTCTCTTGCCATCACCAGCATCCTCCCTGGGACCCCGTACTCAGCTGGTCCCATGCTTCCCTCTGTGCTCCCCTTTGTTCCAAGGGTGCCCATCTTCCTGAGAAACATCTATTTCTGACTCAGATATCGCCCTTCCATAAGCCCCCCGACCTCCTCCCGCTTCCCCATTGGGCCTGCACAGAAGTCCCGAAAGGTACCCGTGACACAATGGCCCCAGGGGGATATTTGTCTTTCTCTGCTCTGAGAAGGGGGTCCTTGAGGGCCGGGACAGTGGCTGATGGAGCAATCGGGATGGATCCCGTCTCAAACAGCCACTGTCATTACTATGACACAGCAAGTCTACAGTGACATGGGGACACCTCCAGCCCTCCCCCTTGCCTCCTGGCTAAATGGAATTTTGTCTTTGTCCCCCTGCCTGCTGGCTTCTTGGATCACTTAGGAGAGTTCTGAGGGGCCAGTCATGCCCGGATGTTTGAGATCCAGAATTGGGAAGATAAGTTGAGAGTGATGGGACAGAAGTAGGAGAAAAAGGAGAATCTGTCCACAGGGTCAGTTCCTGAGCTTCTTTTGATGTAGAGAATTCCAGTAAGGGCAGAGTGGGGAGAAAATTATAAAACAATCAGACCAGGCAGGGTGGCTCACACCTATAATCCCAGCACTTTGGGAGGTTGAGGCAGGAGGATTGCTTGAGCCCAGGAGTTTGAGACCAGCCTAGGTAACACAGTGAGACCTCATCTCTACAAAAAAAATTAGTTGGGTGTGGTGGTGCGTGCCCATAGCCCAACTGAGGCAGAAGGATCGCCTGAACCCAGGAGGTTGAGGCTGCAGTGAGCTGTGGTTGTACCACTGCACTCCAGCCTGGGCAACAGAGACTCCAGCTCTAAATAAATAAGTAAGACAATCAGACAACAAGCAGCACAGGAGAGACGGAAAAGTGGGATTTCTTTTTTCCAGGGTATAGGCAGAGAAGGAGAGGCTGTGGAGAAGCTGCAGGCTGGGGAGGAGGAAAAAAAGAGGAATGTTTGGCACCCTTCTCATGTTCTTTGAGAAAATCAAGTGAAGAAAGTGATTGTTGTCTACTTTGGGTTGCTGAACTGTGTTTGTGACTCCATGTAGGGACTGGGCCACCTGGAGCTGAGAGATTCTTTTGGGTTACATCACCCTATGGTCAAAAACCAGGAATCCTCCTGCCCGGAGGCACCCTGGCCTTCACAGTTCCCTAAATGTTAACCCGTTGGAGAGAATAGCCACTTCCCTCCTGTCCAGGCCGACTGGCCACAAAGTCAGACCCTCCCCATCCCCTAGCTAGGAGCGTGGATGGCAGGACTCCCTGTCCCACCTCCCTGCCTGAGGGCCTCAGTCCTCATCTAGCAGCAGGCACTTTGAGGACTATGTCTCCGAGCCAACCTTCCCTCCCACGGCAGCCCTGGGCTCTGTGATCTCTCCAAGATCAGCGGTTTGAAGGGTCACGCTGCTCCCCGAGAGTTCCTAGGCCTGCCCGCCAATTAGCTCCCATGGAGGTCTGTCGAGAAAGTGGATCATCACTGATAAAAAACCAGGAGACAATTAGGGGCCCTGTGTCTCCTCGTTAGAGCTGTTCTGCTTCCAAGGACGGCGTGGATGTTACTAGCTGCTGCAGTGCAAACTCACTGCACTTTCAAGACTCGTGCATGTCCAGGGCCTGCTGTCCAGAGCCACAGAACCGGGGGGGCGGGGGGGTCAGGAGGGATTTCACTCTGAACTGAGCTGATGGGATGGAGGGACAGCCTCAAGGACACCAGCTCAGAGTCATCGATCCTTTAGCAGGATGCGGGGGAGAGGGCCCAGGCTTTAGGGCCTGGCTGGGTGGAACTTATAACCCAGCCCCAGCCCTTAGCAGCCACGTGACCTTAGACAAGGAACTCAAGATCTTTGAACTTCAAGTGCTCTCAGCGGGCCCACACTGGGGATTTAGTGGGCTGGACAGTTAGGGTCCTGCCAGAGGAGAGGATCAGGAATTTGTGTCAACGAACTGTGAGTGAACAACCGTGTGGGGTCAGCTGACCGGGCAGAAAGCCCTGGATGTGGGACACATTGGCCACGGCAGTCCTTGACCTCACCCGAAAAACAGGACTAACAGTGTCATGCAGGGCAATCTTAGGAGACAATGGCGAGATGCTTTGTACACTGTAAAGTGCTGTGCAGATATCACAGGCAGTTGCTAGAAGCCATTGTCCTGATGACTATATGTGGTGCAGGTTGGTGCTGATGGTAAGACTGGCTTCACACTGTTCTCTAGTCACTCCCTGTGCTCTCCCAGGAGGAATGGTCCAGGGGTTAAGAAAGTGTGCTATGAACGTGGTCTGGCTAGGCTGTGTGACCTTGTGAGTTACCTAATCTCTCTGTGCCCCAGGTGTGCCACATTATAACATGGTAAAGTGATCACGGTCATGCTGATAGGTATCTAGAGCCTCGCCCTTCACAAATGCCAGGTGACCATGCATGACAGGCCAGAATGGCAACATCGTGAGGGCATTTCCTCTGTGGTGTCTTCCGTCTCCATGGCTAAGAGTAAGACTCACGGCCACTCCAGTCCGTCCCCTGCATGGTCGCCGGCGTCTTCCAGGTGCTAGAAAGCACCTCTCCTCATGTCCGCTCCAGCTGGTCAGCTTCCCCCTTCAGATAAAGCCCGGCTGTTTCCCGGCCCCTCCTGGCTCTGCCGCCCACCCCCGCCACAATCTCTCAGCCCCTGCACTCCCGCCAGACAGACCACGCTGCCAAGCCTTTGCACGCGCTGTCCTCCTCTTCTGGACACCCAGCCCCGCCCAGAGCCCCCGCTTGGGCGCCTGCGCCATTGCCATCTTCCCAGACCCATCTGCAGCCAGGCAGACGGAAGCCAGGAGAGGAGGGGGCTTGCACAAGACCCTGAAACCCACAGAGGCCGGGGGTTGTGGGGAGGCAGGAGTGAAGCCAGCCCAGCTCCAGAGCCCTGGGACACACCGGCCAGTGCGGAGGAACACTGGCGTGAGGACAGCCCCCAGGCTGAGGATTTCTGGGTGACCCAACAACGTGTTGTTTCTGTGACTGCAAACCTGGGTCCCCGGCCCGAGTGGGACTCCCAAGGGACAGGCCCAGGAGATGTGCCAGACCCTCCTCCCTGTTTCTCACCATCTGCTGTGCGCTACCATTATTCCAAGGACCCGCCAATGCAGGATTCGTTCTTCCTAAGAAACTCACCACCTCGGCCCCCATCATCCCGGGGCTTAAGTCTACACTCCTTATCTGGGCGTTCATAGCCTCCCTAAACTGTCCCAACTTCCTCATGCAGTTAGCACGAGACTCAATCCTGGCCCCAGTTTTTCTGTGCAACTAGACACTTCCAGGCTTTTGCCTGGGCTGTTCCCTCCACCTGGGACACCTTTCCCCTTGTCTTCTGTTGAATCTGCCTCCTCCCTCAAGGTGTGACAGAACAGCAGGAATCGGTCTCCTTGTGTGATGCCTTCCCACCACACTTTGTTCAGCTCCGAGGGGAATGTCTCCGGGTCTATGGACTCCAGGCTCCTCCAGTGCAGGGCCCAGGTCTCGGTCCTCCTGGCCAGAGGAGGTGGGCGTCCAGGGAACAGAGGGTGCCACAGGAAAAAACAGTCCCATTATATAGATGGGGGACATGGAACTCCCTTCCCCCAGGAGGTGACGTTTAAGCTGAGACCTGCTGGAGCTGGCCGGGGCAGTCAGGGGACCAGCGCTCCACGGAGAGGGGACGGCAAGCACAAAGTCCTGAGGGTGGGAGCGAGAGGGGTGCCATCATTAGAAACGGGAGGGAGGCCGGACGTGGGGGCTTGCACCTGTAATCCTAGCACTTTGGGAGGCTGAAGTAGGAGGATCACTGGGCCCAGGAGCTCAAGACCAGCCTGGGCAACACAGCGAGACCTCACCTACACAAAAAGTACAAAAATTAGCCGGGTATGGTGGCACATGCCTGTAGTCCCAGCTACCGAATGATTTCCTGAGCCCAGGAGGTTGAGGCTGCGATGATCCATAATTGTGCCACTGCACTCCGGCCTGTGTGACAGAGTGAGACCCTGTCTCAAAAAAAAAAAAAAAAAAAAGGAAAGCAGCTGGAGTGAGACGGGTGAGACTGGCGGTCTGCACAGTGACCTGTACGCACATGAGGTCCATGGTTCACCACAGACTCGCCAACATGCTGGGTTTGACAGCACCTTTGGGAAGCAGACTCCTATCTTATCCCTGTTTTACAGTGGGAGAAACTGAGGTTCAGGGAGGCAGAGTGACTTGCCGAAGGGCACAGGGCAAAGGCACAGGGGTCGCAGAAGCAGCCTTGAACCCTGTCCCAGGCCTTCTCACCCCAAGCCACAGCCTCCCTCCCCACGTCAGATACGTAGTAGGCAAACAGTCCATCTTCTGCCCATCCAGGGAGGCTTCAGGCGCCGGCTGCCCTGGCTCTGCTGGGGCGCCAGTGTGTTGGCCTAAAAAATGAGTGATTTGGGTTTAGTACTTCCCGACAGGCTAGTGATTAGTTTTGCCTCAGTGAGCACTTCAGTACTGAGTATTTCTTCAAAGAGCAGCAGGCACCAGCCTGGGCGGAGCCGGCGGCAGCCCCTGCACAGTCCCGGCTCCTACCTCCCTCCGTGGGGTTCTGTCTGTTTCTGCAGTCAGAAGGCTTCTGGTGATGTTTTCATGTATTTATCATCGAATTGAATTTCAGGCTCCGGGCGTCCCTGGACACGGCTGGGTCCGGGGACCGTGGCGCCTCCTTGTAGGAGCGGAGCTTGCATCTCCGCCTTCATCTGTGGTCGGTGCGGCCCGCCGGATGGAGAACCGCAGGGGTTGGCCCTGTCCCCTGCAGATGGACAGCCAGCTGCTGGCCTGCCTCGGTTCAATTCCCAGCTCTGCCATTCACCAGTCCACCAACTCTGGGTGAGCCCATTTACTTCCCTGAGCCTCTGTTTTGTTACCCATAAAATGGGTGCAATCAGGCAGGTACGTTTCGAGGAGTAAATGGAATAATCCGCGTGGAGTTCATCATGGGGTACACCCCAGGGCGAGCACCCACAGGAAGTACCACCCACACCGGTCATGGCGTTGCCCTGAATTATACCAAGGGGCCACGACCCAGGGATAAGTTCTGACCCCCCAGGTCTCAGTGAGCCTGCAGGCATCATCCCTGTTTTGCAGGGGAGGAAACTAAAGGTTAGGGAGGCATTTTCACCAGTCTCATCACCCCACCCCCTCCCCAGGGCCTCATTCCGGTGTCAAGAGCCTGTCTCTGCCCAGCACGTGGTCCCAGATCTGCAAAGTGCGGTTCCCCTCTGGTGTGAAGTTGGCACTTGCTCTGTGGGGACGGCCCGGCACACCCTTCTAGTCTCTCCCCACCCCCCCTTTAATTAAAAACTTACGTATGCACATGGTTATGTGTAATACATATGCAAATCTTATGGAAAATATCAAGTGGAGAGTAATGCCGCCTCCGTGCCCATCTTCTGGCCAGACCCTTTCCCCTGCGCCGACAGCTGTTCTCGGTTTCTGCCTTTAATTCCGAGTTCCCTTTATAACTTCAGATAATACGCTCCTGCTTCTTCTTATCGACTCTATATGCTAACTGCTGGCTTTGCGCACAGACCGAGGCTCAGCTCGCCCCCGCACATCCCTCTGCGTCCTGGGCTCCCATCCCTCCACCTCCCATAGCGTGTCCTTCTCCATCCGGGCTCCGATCAACTCTGTGACTTGAAACCTAGATGCTGTCGCAGACCTGGCCGCCCTGTCACCCTGACTATCGCCCTCTCTCTTCCCCAGCAGGCCAACAGCCAGAGAGAGGTTGCTAGGGCTAGGCCAGGTTGTCCCCTGCTCAAACCTCCCAGGATGCCCCAACAGCACCTATGGCTGGGTCCCAATTCCGCAGTGGTCTCTAGAGCACCTGTCCTCGCTCCCAGGCCGGCTGCCCCCGGGAGGAAGCCAGCTCCTTCTCACCTTTCATCCCCTTCTCTAAAATCACCGCCAGGCACGTAGGTTCTGGGGGTGCCCCTCCCTGATGCAGGCCTCGCCCCTGTGCTCTCCGCTGTGTTGTCGGTGGGTTTCTTGGTTGACCACCCATGGGAGGACAAACGGTTTAGTCTTGACTGGGCTCTGACTACAGTCCTCGACCCTCAGCGGGCCCTGGGCGAAGAGACCAGCCTCAGTTTCTCGATTTGCCAACCATGGCCCACGGAGAGGGTGGAGAACTCGCTCCTTTCCTCCTACCTTCCCTGTCACCCACGGCTTGGCAGTTTGTCAAGATTGAGGGTCTCTGCTTTCCAGGGGAAACAACCAGGAACCATTTGACTGTGATTTGTTCATGGACTCACTCTACACACTGGAAATAAACAGAGCTTATAATGTTAGCCTCATGTAGAGGTTCCCTGAGGAGCCATGAAGTGATTGGACCCATGGACTAGGAGATAGGCACTCAGCACTTGAAAATGTGCCCCTTGGAGGAGAATTTGCCCGGCACCACCTTCCACACATGCTTTCTCATCAGCTTTCGGGTCCCACTGCTGCTCTGCATTGTCTCGGCAGCCCCTGTCCCCCTGACCTGTGCGGCCTTCTCCTTGGCCCCTGATTAATTACAAGCAGCTCTGGAACATGTGTGCATACAGCCCAGACTCACATGTGCCTGCAGCTCAGACTGAGGTGTAGATGCAGATCGGACTCAGGTGTACACACAATCTGGGCTTAGGTATGCCTGAGCCCGGACTGAGTTGTGCATGCAGCCTGGACTCAGGTGTGTGTGCAGCAAGGTGGGGGGGTGATGGGGGAGGGGATGGGGGTGGGGTAAACCAGGTGTCTTCCTCCTTACCTGGAGAAGCCTCTGCTTGGCCTTCTGCCTTGAGGACAGTCCAGCCAGGTGAGAGCTCTGTTCCAAATCGCTTCCTTCAGAACTCGGCAGATGCTGCTCCCTTGCCTCCAGGCTCTGGCGGCTGATTGGGAGAACTCCGCCGCCGCCGTCTGACTCTATCTCCTTGTCCCAGACTGCTCTTCCCTCTGTGAGCTCACAGGGTTTTCTCCTTCTTGTCATTGTGAAGCTGCGCCAGGCGTGGGTGTTTCTCCATCATTAGTCCTGCTCACACTTCCTGGGCCCCCTGGATCATAAAGATGTGTCTTGCTGCAGCTTGGGGGAAAATACTTCTTGCGTGAGGACTTCTCAGACTCTGACTTCCTCTTCCCCAGGGTCCCTCGCTCTCTCGCAAGCTGCCCTCCAATGGCCGCTGCGTCTCCCCATCAGATGTCCGTGGTCCTCAGTGCTGTTGCTCACGTTTGTCTCTGAGTCATGTTCTCCTGTGTTTGAGAGTCTTGTACTTGTCTTCCAGAACACCAGCCTGATCTTTAGATGAGCCTCTGTGATTATTCAACCCATCTGTTAGACAATTTTGTTAATTTCAGCCACTCTCAGTATATATATACATATATATGTATATATATATACATATATATAGAGAGGGGGGGCGGAGAGAGAGAGAGAGAGAGAGAGAGAGAGACAGCCTTACTCTGTCGCCAGGCTGGAGTACAGTGGTACGATCTTGGCTCACTGTAGCCTTGAACTCCTGGGCTCAGGTGATCCTCCCACCTCAGCCTCCCATGTAGCTGGAACTATTAGGTGTGTACCATCATGCCCAGCTAATCTTATTTTTTATTTTCGGTGGAGACGGGGTCTTGCTGTGTTGCCCAGGCTGGTGTGTTGAACCTCTGAGCTCTAGCAACCCTCCCACCTCCACCTCTGAAAGTGCTGAGATTACAGGCTTGAACCACTGTGCCCGGCCCATCTTCAGTATTCTTCATGTCCCAACTCCTCTCTCTTGCTCCTCTGCTTCTTCCTCACCTCCCAGCACCCAGACAGGACCCACTCAGGCGTGCTGCCCCTGGGTTTGGAGAGTCAAAGGTCACTGTCTCCGGCAACTCTGGTTAACAAGAGAGGAGGGACCAGACACACATCTCCCCCACCCCAAATGCCCTCCCCCACGACTAGTCCTGTCCTTTGTGGCTTGCCACGCCCAACTTGAGCCTCCCTGGACCGCCCGAGGGAGACGCATGCTTCCCCCCACCTCTGGCCGAGGTTGGTCTGACTGGTCTGACTTCAGTCTCTTCCTCAGCCCAGTCCCATGTTGTCCAGCCTGCAGGGACACCAACCAGCCGCCCCTTCCTCCTCTGCGGCAAGCTAAGAGTTGATCCATATCAACACACAGAAGAGACGTGTAACATCCACGCAGAGCGCAGCGGAGAGAGAGAGACAGGTGCCATGTCATTGTGTAGGGGGTGGAGAGGGTGCCAGCCAGCACCCAGTCTGGCGTGGCCAGCCTAGGTGCTGAGGGGTGGTCCAGGGAGCCTCCTCCTGCCCACTTCCGTTGCCTTTTCTTCCTTCCAGCACCCACCCCTACCTATCTC
>NW_007097732.1:280434-336050 GCF_000164805.1 Carlito syrichta
CCCCCCCCCCCCCCCCCCCCCCCCCCCCCCCCCAATAGCAACCAGATCATAGGAGCCAGAGCAGTCTGACCAAGGCTCCCGGAGGCCTGGCTTTACAATCGCCTTCCAACACGCTGTGCGACCTTCAGGAAGCCACACGACCTCTCTGAGCCACCGCTCTTGTGTGTCTCAGAATGCAAACAATATTCCTGCCACCAGGAGCTGTGTGAGGGCCGCACAGGTGATAAATGACAACGGCCCCAGAGCGGGAGGTGACAGCAGGGAGGCAGCTCATCACAGCGGCATTAGTATTCATTCATTCCTCCATCCATATGGATGGCCCACCCCGCGGGGAGAGGGCGCCCAGCCGGCCCCTCTGGCCTCTCCGGGCGTAGGCCATCAGCACTAAAGGCGTCTGTCGATTTTATGAATGTCAATGCCACTTGGCAGGCTGGAGTCATTATAATCAAGTTTGAGGAGAGCTGATGGTATTAATGAAAATCGCTGTGCTCCCGGCAGCTAATCCGGCAAAGGGGGGGATCGACCACGTTTGACTTCCTCCTCTGAACGTTCTGTTTTCAATCAGAACACTTTCAAACGACTCCTGGGGGAGCACCGGGGCAGGGCCATTTCTCACAGCCCAGCCCAGCCCTGCCAGGCAGCGCAGACAGTAGGGGAGGGGGCCCGGCCGGCCTGCATTTCCCGGCTGCACTGTGACCACTGTCTGGGGCTCCCCGCCTCGCCTCGTGTCTCCTTGTCTGCCGCGAAAGTGTGGGCCAGGCTCCTCCTCCTCCTCCTGCTTCTCTTCCTCCTCCTCCTCTGTTGTGTGGAGGGCGGTGCCTGCTGGCCACCTCACGGCTGCTGATGGACCCTCCCAAGATGCACATCTGCCCACGCCACCCCTGTGAAATCGCTCCCATGGCTCCTGTTGCCCACGGAGTAGAATCCACCCTCTGTCCAGGGCCCCTCTGACCCGCTCCCCACCCCAGCCACCCCCTCTGATGGTGGCAGCCCCTCCCCACGGGGTCCTAGACCCTGACCCCCAGCCCGACACTTGGTGCACCCTCTGTGCCTTTGTCTGCGCTGTCCCCTCCACCTGGGACACCCTCCCCTATCCCTAACTACTTCTTCCTATCTTTCAACATCTGCCTTCTGCCTCAGTTTCCATGGGAGGCACCCTCCTCGGCCCACATTCTTCAGTCTGTTCCTTCCGAGCCTGTGGCCCCAGGGCGTTATCGAGTTGGTCGCATGCATTGGTGCTTAGGGGTCTGTCTCCCCTGGGGTTGTGAGCCCCCCAAAGACAGGCCTGACTCTCCCTCTTCTGCAGCCCCAGGGTCTGGCTCATAGTAGAAGCTCAGTGAAGTCATTGGCTCCTAGGAACTTGGCTGGGCAGAGGAGACACACAGACACAAGCTGTATCCACACCCTGCCCTCAGGAGCCCGGGGGATGGCCACAGGACACAAGGCCCCTGGGAGGTCAGGGCAGAGGAAACAGCAGCCTCACGGAGGGGCCAGCTTCACAAAGCTGCAGGTGGCTTTGATCATAGCCAGCTTCCACCCACCTGCCCTCCCCAATGGAGCCACCCGGTGGCCACTCAGGCCCAGCCCGTAGTTCCCATGTGCCCAGGCACTGGAGAAGAAGGTGGTTCACAAGCATGTCTCTTTCCACGGGTGGCAGAGACCCACGAGGGTGCAGGGCCACCCACGGCCACCAGAGTAGAGCTGCAAGGCTTTGCAAGGGCAGGTGGCTGCCGACACAAGACCCATCTGCCACCTCCTTTCCATCCTCGCTGCTCCTGGCCCGCAGAAGAAACCCCAGCCGGGAGCACATGGGTGTGAATCTCACCTCAGTCACTCCTGGCTGGGCAACCTCCAGCAAGTGTCCTCAGCTCTCGGGGCCTCAAGGGAGGGAATAGTCACATCACCTGAAGGCTGTACCAGCCAATCGCCAGCGAGGCGCTTCTAGGCAAGGGGCTTAGCACTGAATTTTTCGACTGCTGCAAAGCAATGACCAAAAATGTCACTGTCCAGTCTCTCACGGTTATGTGGGCCAGGAGTCCAATGCGGGGCTCCCGGGGCTAGAGTCAAGGTGTGGGCAGGACTTTTCTGGAGGTCTTAGGGAAGAGCCAGCTCCCACTCGGTGGTAGAATCCAGTTCCTGGAGGCTGTAGGGCTGAGTCTCTGTGTCCTCGCTGGTCGTCCGTGGAGAGCTGGTCCCAGTCTCGAGAGGCCTGCCTTTCTGGGCTCATCCTCCTCCTCCATCCCCAAAGCAGCAGTGGGGGCTGAGCCCTGCCCACGTCAGACCTCTCCCCCTTTCCACCTCACCTTCCGTGCCCAGCCTGACGCAAGCGAGTGAGTCTCTGCTTCCGAGGATTCACTGCGACAGTGCAGGGCCACCGCCCCCTCCCCAGGCTCCTGCCCTTCCTCACAGCTGACCTCCCACGGGCCTCGCCTGGGTTCATCTCAATGACTCCGGGACACACAGTGCCCGAGCTCCCAACCCCACCAGGGAAGGCGAGATCAGTGCCGGGGGGGACCCCGTGGCAGGTAAAGCCTGGGTCCCGGCCCCGGCCACCCAGACCCTCCTCTCCTGCCCTGTGACCACAGAGCTGCCACCAGCGTCTCAGCGCTGTGCAGCTCCTAACACGGGTGCACACCCACCATGGGATGGGTCCGCACAGCCTCGGTGTCAAGGTCCTACAGCCACCAGCCCAGCTGGGACAGGACCCCCCCCTGTGGGGACCCCTGCCCAGGCCTCTTTCCTTCTGTCCAGGTCAGTCCAGCTCCTCCTCTCCAGGAGCCCTGGTGGCTGAGCTGTTTCCACAAGGAAGAGCCAAGAAGCCCACACCAGTGTCCCCAGGTCACACACACACATCAGAACCCCCACGGTGCTTTTTCTTTTGCCTTTTTGAGTCAGGGCCTCACTCTGTCACCTAGGCTGGAGTGCAGCCTCTCACAGCTCACTGCAGCCTCAACCTCCTGGCCTTAGGTGATCCTCCCACCTCAGCCCACCTAGTAGCTGGGACTACAGGTGTGTGCCACCATGCCCAGTTAAGTTTTTTATTTTATTTTTTTAGAGACAAGGTCACTATGTTGTTGCCTAAACTGGTCTTGAACTCCTGGCCTCAAGCGAAACTCCCGCCTCGGCCTCCCGAAGTGTTGGGATTACAGGTGTGAGCCATCAAACCTGGCCCCACAGCACATCTGAGGAACTGCCTTGAGCTGTCCTTAGGGAACCTGGAGAGGTAGGCTCCTTGAGGAATCCCACACATTCAGTCCTTAAGCAAGCTAGTTCTAGTCAGCAGCCCATGTCCTCCCTGACACTCAGGCCTCATGCTCTTGTCAGCTATAAGGGAACAGTCACCAGTGTCCTTTTGACAGACGAAGTCAGAGCAGGAGAGCACTTTAGCCTTGGTGCGTGGGGTAGCAGTGGGTTCAGAGCAGGCAGGGGGCATGGGCCTGTGTCAGCACTCAGGGCCCCCAGCGGCCCTGGCCTAGGAGCCAGACATTGCTCTGAGTTCCAGTTTTCTGCTCAGGAACTGTGGGAACAGTGGGGACCAGGCAATGTTTGGAGGGTAGGGAATAGGGCACTGCCCCAAGGCTCAGGCCTGGTTGCCTCCCAGTGACTCAGCTTTGGGATCATTAAGCCTGAATATCTGGAAAACAGAGAAAAGTACAAAGAAGGGAATTTACCTCCTTATGGACATGGCTGGAGACAGCGGCTACGGAGGGCCCAATGTCTGCTGAGAGAGGCCGCAGCCTCCAAGGGAGACGTCAGGTGGACTTACATCTGTGGGGCTCTCAGGGACCTCGAGCCAGAACTGGAGATCCCCAAGGGGGACGAGGCCATTGGGGACGTGGGTTGCTGGCTCGTGGAACACATCCAGCTGTGAGAGCCCAGGGCCCCGCGGGGACCCTCAAGGAAGGCGGGCAGGCACACCAGGGCCATCCAGAAGAGCGTGCAGGGCTGGAGGGGCAGCTGGGTGCACCCCACTGTGCTCCCTGCCGGCTGGTTCTCGGGCCCTCATCTGAGCAGGTGCAACATTGGGTCCTCACAGACCAGGGCGGGGTGTGAGGGGAGGGCTGAAGCAGCACCAGGAAAATGTGAGCTGCTGTTGGAGAACCCCCACCCACGCCACGGGGTGGGGGGTCCATGCACTCCACCGAATTTCGGGGCCCAGGAGTGTTGGCCTCCTCCCAGTGAAATGCACCCAGCCCGCAGGCTCAGCTGACCTGTCTCCTAGACCAGAGGGCTCCTTTTCGCTGGGAGCCCAGTCCATCCCTGGGGATCTTTAACGTTTAACAGCTGGCCCCTGATTGCCCCTCCACCGTCTCCCCACTCTGTCCCTCCATCGCCTCTCTCCTTGAAAATGGCACCTGTCAGCCGGGCTCGGTGGCTCAGCCTTGTAATCCCGCGCCTTTGGGAGGCTGAGGTGAGTGGATTGCCTGAGCCCGCGGGTTCGAGACCCGCCTGGGCAACTTGGCGAGACCTCATCTCTACAATAAATAAAAAAATCAGTTGGGCGTGGTAGCGCATGCCTGTAATTCTGGCTCCTCGGAAGCCTGAGGCGGAAGGATCGCCGGAGCCCAGCAGGTCAAGGCTGCGTTGGCCGGGAGCGGCCACTGCACTCCAGTCTGGGCGACAGAGTGAGACTCCAACTCAAAAAAAAAAGAAAAAAAGAAAATGGCACCTGTTCCTCCTGCCTCCACCTGCGGCCTCTGACCCGTCAGCCAGTCCCACAGCTCTACCCCCAGGGCATATCAGAGTCCCTCCAGCTGTCTCCACAGCCCACTGCCCGGTCCGGCCACCTCCCTCACCTCCCACCTGGTTCCCACACCCCTCTGCTTCTCTCACCCTGAGCAAGATGTCTTTGGGATCCTGGCCTTGCTCTTCCCAGAGCGGCTCTGGCTGCCTCCGGTCCACCGGGGCTAAAGCCCCAACACTGGCCAAGGCCCCCTGGCCCTCACTGGTCTCCCCCACCGGGGCCCTTCTCTCATCCTATGACCCCTTCCCACTCCCCTGCCCCACCCCCATTCCCAACCAGAATCCTGCCACTTGGACCTCCTAGCTTTTCCTCAAAACCAGCTGTTGGCCCTCTCCAGATTTCTGGAAGGTTCCGGAAGACTCCTCCCAGCTTCTGCATGGCTGATGGTTCTTACCCCTCTGTCAGTTTCATACCTGACCCCTCAGAGAAGCCGCCCCATTGGGATCTCAGCAGAAACTAGGGGTTTTTGAATACTCTGCCAACATACCAGCCTGGAGCCCAGGAAAATCAGCAGTTTGTAAACACCGGGAATTAGGGCAATTAGGCAGGGAGGCAGTTCCCTCCCCATTAATTCAAGGCAATTGCACTTTATGGCTCCCAGGGGCTCCGAGTCCTCGCCCCCATCCTAGCTGGCACATGCCAACCATAGCCAAGAGTGCTGGAGTCAGGGAGGGGGCTAGAGCACGAGGAAGGGTGGGAACAGAGACCGGAAGCCTTCTGGCTGCACAGAGCCAAGTTCAAATCCTGGCTCTCCAACTCCTCCACGTGTGACCCCAGATGGGTCCCTTCAGCTCTAAGCCTCTGCTCAGGGACATCAGGGTTCCTCTGTGGGCCGGGATGCGGGGGGCGTCCCGGCAGCCGGGCTCTGCTCACTGCCTGCCTCTCTCTTGCCCCCCTCCCTCCAAGACTGTATGTCCAACGGCTACTCTCCGTGAGGGCCAAGTGTTTCTGCTGGGGCTGGAGCTTGGGGCTGGGGCCAAGAGGGCTGAGAGGAGGGAGGGAAACTCAGAACTGAGACGAGGAACATCACGGAGGAGGTGGAAGCCCACAAGGGCTTCAGGCACAAGGGAAGGGACAGAACGAGGGGAAGGCCTCTGGGAGGAGGCACTGGCCCTGCCCAATGGTTTGGGTAGGAAGGAGATGGATGGAACAGGATGGAGCCAAAGTCGGCATGGGGAGAGGGAGCCAGGGGCCTGGAAGAACTTCTTAGCTCTCCTGCAGGAGGCCTTGAATCCAGGACCACGGACAGACCTGAGGGCCAGCATGGATTTGGATTGCCCTAGCTGTGTCAGAAGCTTCCAGACACCAATCCAGATCAACCAGCCTTCAGTGACAGGGCCAGTGCCTGCGTCAGGCACTGGGGACCCACACATGGGCCCTGCCCTGGAGAGGGTTATCGTCTGCAGGGAGGCAGGGAAGTCAATATCCGGTGCCAACCCTGTGCACGCCAGCAGAGCTTCCCGGAAGAGGGTGCCCTGGACTGAAACTTATAAGTCAGTCAAGGCAGGAGTGGGGGGAACAGTATCTGCAAAGCTGTAGACACATGACAGGGACAGGACAGGAAATTGCAAGTGTGGCCAGCGAGAAAGCTGGGGACAGGGTGGGCGGGAGTGCCAGCCACCACACAATGCTCTTCCCTTGCGTCTTCTGTTACTGTCTTAGCCACCCCTCTAGGCTGCTGCTACTTCTACACCTGTTTGGCAGACGAGGACAATGAGGTTCAGAGAGGTTAGGTGACCTGCTGGGAAGAGGCTGCCTGGCTGGAGCCTGTGCTTTCAACCTGGGAGTCAGGGAGGATGGCCAGGGAGTGGCCGTGAGCCACTGGAGGTTCTAGGCAGAAGACAGCCACCGTCAGGCCCGTGTTTTGAAAAGTCACTCTGGTGGGGAATGGCTGAGTAGGAAAGGCCGGGTCCACGTGTGGCAGCAAGTGTCAGAATGTCACCAGCCTCTGCTGGCCATCAGAGGCTGACGTGGGGGTGGGGCTTAGCTGGCTCAGTTGTCTAGAGGCACTCCCCCACCTCATCCAGTCAGCCAGGCCAGGGCGGGTAGGGAGGGGCCTTCGAGCCTTGGCCCCGACAGCTCAAGTGGGAAGCCTCATCGATGGGGTGATGATGTCTTGAGCTTTGCTTTAAAAACCTTAATGGATTTTTTCCACTCCATAAAGCCACCCTGCGGTCTAGGAACGATCGTTGAGATCTGGGAATAAACTAATGTGGCTGAGCTGAGCATCCGCTCCCTGCCCCCAGCCTTCTCCCTGAGCTCCCAGTGAGGGGACGGAGCTTGGCTCCACTTGAGGCCTCAGTCGCTGTCCGTCCGGGACCCTCCAAGCAGGGGACGTCGTCCTCCCAGCTGGTGTCCCTGCATGCCAGCGCTCTGCCCAGGCTGTGCACGTGGGAACAGTCTCCACGGCAATCCTGCCAGTCGGGGGCTGCCAGCATCACTCTATACACAGGAGGAGAAACTGAGGCACAGACGTCTGTGTGATCGTCCAGTAGGTGCGGGTCACCTGGTCCAGGAGCCTCTCCCCTACACCCAGCTCCGAGGCTTGCGTGCCTTTGTGGATCGGGTGCTCACCACCATGCTTCACAACGCGTCTGCGGTTGCGGTGCTCTGACCACCCCCTGTGTGGGTGTAGGATGTCACATGTGACATGGCCCCATCTTTGTCTCTGCCCTGCTCTGTCACCAGCATCACTCCCTGCTTGGCCCAGCAGGCCTGGAGGGACCCAATGGGCGCACATAAGCGGCGTGTTCTTTGAAGCACCCGGCATCCCCGGGGGCTCCTTCTTCCCCACCAGGGTTATTCTGGGTCACTGCTCACCCCATCTAAGGGGGCAGGAGGAAGTGATATGCTGGACCACCCTGTAATCAGACTCGTCGGCCCCAGAGTCCCACCTCTCCCTAGAACATGCCCTCCCCTATGCCTCCTCCCTACACTCCTTCTTGCCAGAAAGTCACAGTAATAACAACAGCAATAATAATAGCAGCTAGCACATTTGTAGCATGTGCAGGCAACAGGCTCTGTTTTAAGCAGTGCTCACATATTAGTTCAGGCAGGCCTCCCAACCATTCTCTATAGAACACACCCTGTTGGTGCTGTTTCACCGTTGAGGACATGGAGTTCCAGAGAGATTGATGCACCTGCCCATGGCCACACAGCTCCCCAGGCAGGAGGACCACAAGGAGTTCGCGCACTCTCTCTCTTTTTAATTTTTTTTGGGGGTTGGAGTCTCATTCTGTCACCCAGGCTGGAATGCAGTGACCCTCTCACAGCCACCACAGCCTCGACCTACTGGGTTCTGGCGACTCTTCCACCTCAGTCTTCCAAGTACCTGGAACTACAGGCACGTACCACCGGCTAATCTTTTGATTTATTGGAGAGATGAGACCTTGCCAAGTTGCCCAGGCTAGTTTCAAACCCTTGGGCTCAGGCAATCCTCTCACCTCTGCCTCCGGAAGTGCTGGGATTACAGGTGTGAGCCACCATGCCCGGCCTTTGCACACTCTCTTCGCCGTGAAGTCAGCTGGCCTTTCTGTCCCCAAGAGCGGCCTGCTGACCTCAGGAGCCAGTGCCCCTCTGAGTGATGGCTCCTGTTCCCAGTGTCTGGCAACCCCGGAGCTGGTGGTCTCGATTCAATGTTCTTTCGTGCAGAGCCGAACCTCCCTCTTGCCTCAGTTCCCAATGCCAGAGCAACCGCATACCCCACCAAGCCTGTAGGCTCCTGGCAGGACTCTGCTCGCCAAGGGTTTACAGGTGTAGAGACCCCTAATTCCACTCCTGAAGTCCAGCAGCAAATGGGTCTGGGGGCCACAGGGCTCAGGGTCCCACACTTGCCCCGCCACTAACCCTTGCTGTGTTGGGCAAGGGGCTCCCTGTCCACTGCACCCTTTGTCTCTGTGGCCTACACTGGCCAGGAGCCGACATTTCTCGCCCAGGCACTATGGCAGCGCCATCAGCGGTCCTGTCCCATTCTTGGCTCCGGGGACTCTCCCCAATAGGCCATTGAGGCGGGGGATGTTCCCATTTCACAGGAGAGGAAACTGAGACCTGACGTGCCAGGACACATCGGCCAAACCTGGCCTGGGGTAGACCCAGCCTTGCTGTGCAGACTCCACTCCCACGGCCTGCTGGGGCTCTGGAGCTCTGGGGCGCCCAGGTCATCAGCTGCTCTTTGTTCCATGGGCTTTCCAGTTGCATTCCTCCAGGGGCCCGTGTGACCCTGGGTCACACAGAAGGGAAGTGTTTGGAGCCAGCATTTGGGTCGACTTTCTTCTGGCATAATTGGAATTAGCTGGGCAAATAAGGAAGGCAGAATGCACCCTCCTTACTGAGGATATTTTTATTTTGCGTGTCTGCGCCTTGGCCAAGCTTTTGCTTAAAGGTACAAATGGGCCAGGTGCAGCAGCTCACACCGGTAATCCCAGCACTTTGGGAGGCCAAGGAGGGAGGATTGCTTGAGCCTATGAGTTTGAGACCAACCTGGGCAACATAGCAAGACTCCATCTCTCAAACACAAACAAATAAATAAAAATTTAAAAATTAGCCAGGCATGGTGGCACATGCCTGTAGTCCCAATTAATTGGGAGGCTGAGATAGGAGGATGCCTGAGCCTGGGAAGTTGAGGCCACGGTGAGCTATGACTCCAGGCTGGGTGACAGAGTGAGACCTGGACGCAAAAGAAAAAAAAAGTATGAATGAAGGTGAGCCACACACCGGCACTCAGCAGCTGTGGTGTCCCCAAGGCCTCTTGCAGCCGCCGGCCTGTGCACCCTTCCCTCCCACACCACCCTAGACGCAGTCTTGTTTGTAAGCAGAAAATATCTGGGTGGTGCACGGTTCAGCTGGGTGGAGAGGAGCCCAGGCCTTCGGCAGGAGGAAGGCAGCAACAGCCCCACCCAGCTGCCTGCATGTCTGGCAGGGGTGTCTCCTTCAGGAGGTCACAGACTCACCCTGTACATGCTCCTCCCTGACTTACGCCGGGGTCTCTTCTCTGGCCCAGGGCCAGTCTCTGCTATTAGATGCATAGCCCAGGTCAGAGCATTGGATCTGTGTTTGGGTCATGACCCTAAGTTTTTTGAGTTGGAGTCTCACTCTGTCACCCAAACTGGAGTGCAGTGGCTGCTCCCGGCCTTGGCTCCGGCGATCCTTCCGCCTCAGCCTTCCAAGTAACTGGAACTACAGGCATGCGCTACCTCACCTGGCTAATTTTTGATTTATTATAGAGATGAGGTCTCACCAAGTTGCCCAGGCGGGTCTCGAACCCACGGGCTCAGGCAATCCACTCACCTCAGCCTCCCAAGGCACGGGATTATAGGCTGAGCCACCGAGCCTGGCTCCTGTGTGACTTTGGGCAGGTGGCTTCCTCTCTCTGAGTCTCAGTATACTTGTCTGCAAAGTGGGACAGTGATACAGCCTTGCAGGTCTGCCCCGAGGATTCAAAGAGAGGGCCCACGAGGGGTTTAGTAGGGCCCCCTGTGAACAGTGGGCGCTCTCTCCTCCCACCTGGTACCTGCCTCCACACGTGCTATGTTCCGAGACCGTTTCTTCAGACTGCCCCAGTCCATGTCCGTTCTTCCCGCACCCAGTACATCGGTCGCGGTGACACAGGTTTTGCAAAAGACAAACGAGTAATTCACGAAGTCACCAAGCAAGAAGGTGGGAGAAGGGCTCTCAGATCTGCCTCCCCCCACATAAGGCTTAGACATACCTGTGGGTTAGGGAAGCGGGGTGGTCTAAGATGTGGGGAGAAGTGATCGCTGATGGGGAAAATGAAGGAACGGGTTGACTCTGCACAGGCACAGACGGGCTCGTGGCATTTCACCGGATATATGAATAGAAAGTGACATTATCACATGAGGGTGTTTTGGGTCCTCTGATGTCAAAAGGCCATGTCTCAGGCACCTGGGCAAGCCCAGTGGAAGGGCCGGTGGCTTCAGCTGGTTTGAACTGAACGGGAGCTGGCCCGAGTTCCTGAGAAACAGAGGGCCCAGCCACTACCCTGGTGACCTATAAATGTGATCTCTAAAGCAGCCAGTGAAGGTTAAGTTTCAGCATTCAGGACAAAGTCTCCAGCTTCAGGGGAAAATTGGGGGTGGGGTGGGAATAACAAAAAGCAAGCGACCCGAAGCAAGCAGGGCAGGCAGACCTGATCAAATGAAGCCCTTGGTTTTAACAGACGCCCCCTCCACGAGGCCACCCCCTTCAAGACACCCTGCAACTCCTTACCTGCACACCTTATTCTCAGATGGAGGCCTGGGATTGACTTGATAGTGAATCTTGCATCTGGTACCAATTTTGAGTCCCAATTTTGTTCTTTTGGTGAGACTGGTCATTTATTTACTCATTTAATTTTAGAGCCAGGGCCTTGCTCTGTCACCAGGTTGGAGCATAGTGGTGACATCATAGCTCACTGCAGTCTCAAACTCCTGGGCTCAGGCAAATCTTCCTGCCTCAGCCTCCCAAACAGTTGGGATAGCAGGCATGAGTCACTGCATCCAGCCTTGAGACTGTTTTGAATATTACAGATCTTTTAAATTTCCTTATACATTTTAGGCTCAGCTTACCAATTTACACATACATACAGAAAAGCCTGCTGGGATTTGGATTGGGATAGCATCGACGTACAGATCAATTGAAATAGAACTGAAATTTTCACAATATTGAAACTTCTTACCCATAAACTGACACATCTCTTCATTGTTTAGAAGATTTTATCTGGGGCCAGGCATGGTAGCTCACGACTGTAATTCCAAACATGCTGGGAGGCCAAGGAGAGAGGATTGCTTGAGGCCAGGAGCTCGAAATTAGCCTGGACAACATAGTGAGACCCACCCCCATCTCAACACACACACACACACACACACACACACACACACACACAGACACAATTAGCCAGGCAAAGTGGCACATGTCTGTAGTCCTACCTTCTCAGGAGGATCATCTGAGCCTGGGGGTTCAAGGCTACAGTGAGCTATGATTCTGCCATTGCACTCCAGCCTGAGTGACAGAGTGAGACCCTGTCTCTGAAAAATTAAAATCAAAAGAATAAAAAATTTTACTTGACTTATCTCAACGATGTTCTAATTTTTCTGTGTAGAGGTCTTATACAACATTCGTCAGATGTATTCCCTGGTGCTTGTGTTTTTTGATGCTATTGTAAACTATATTTAAAACTTTCATTTCCTAAGTTATTTATGTATGCTATGTAGAAATGAAATTGACTGGGGCATACTGACCTTTTATCCAGCATCCTTGGTAAATTTATTAGTTCTAACAGATGACCTATACATTTTTCTGGATTATCTCGCATAATCCAAATGTCACACACACACACACACACACACACACACACACAGAGTTTTATTTCTTTTCTCCCCAAATCTTTATAATTTTTCTTTTTCTTGTCTTATTTTATTGGCTACAACCTTAATGCTGAACAGATGTAGTGATGATGGACAGCCCTGATTTGTTCCTGATCTCAGGGGAGAAATTTTCAATTTTCATCAAGTATTACATTTGCTGTAAATAATGTAAATATCTTTTGTCATATTAAGGAAGCCTCTTCTGTTCCTAGGTTGCTAAACATTTTTAAAAATTATGAGTGTGTTAAATTTTATGAAATGTTATTTCTGCATCTATTGAGATAAACATATGATTGTGTGCTATATTCTAAGGTAAATTACATTGATTGATTGTCAAATGTCAAAGGAATCTTGTATTCCCAGAGTAAATCCAATCTGGTTATGATATATTGTGCTTTGTATATGTATATAGCATATATATTGTATATGTAGATTCTACTTGCTGATATTTTATTTTTCGGAGTTTTGCATCTTGAATTTCAGGGCTTTAATTTTTCTTTTGTATTAGTCGCTTATTTCTACATAAAAATTACACCCAAATCACTGATTTAAAAAAACAATTATTTTATTTCTAGAGGAGTTTGTTGTCAGGAATTCAGATGGGGCATCGCAGGAAGAGCTTGTCTCTTTCTACACCGTCTGGGGTCTCAGCTTGAAGACTTGAAGCTTGGAGGCAGGAATTACATAAACTCTCATTCACTTGCATGCCTGGAGGTGTTGCTGTGTGTTGACTGGGGCCCTAGCTGAGGCTTTCAGATGAACACCACACACAAAACACCACACACAAGCTTTCTCACCACATGGTGACTGGATTCCAAAAGCAAGTATCCCAAAGAGGGAAAGAGAGGGTGGGAAGGAGAGAGAGAAGCAGGAGTAGGATGAGGAGACAGAGGGAGAAGGGAGAAAGAAAAAGATGGGGGGAGGGGAGAGAAGGAGAGAGAGAGAGAGGATATGTTCTTCTATCTTTTTTAGACCTAGCCTAGGAAATCACATAGCGTCACTTCTACAGCTCTCCTTGGTCAGAAAGTCACAAGACCCCTCCCAGACCCAAAGGGAGTAACACGAGTGTCAACCCGATTGTTAGTGGAACATGTAGAATGGGATACATCTATTGGTGCGTCTGCCTTTGGAGAACACAGTCAGACTCCCTCTTGTAATGTCTTTAACAGCTTTAAGTCAGAAGACTACACTTTGCCTCTAAACCAAGTATTCCTGCCTTTTAATTCTGAGCATAATTTGTTTACAATTGATGTTATTTCTTCCTTAAATGTTTAGGAGAATGCATTAGTGAGGACATCTGGGCCTGAGGATCTCCTTGTGGGAAGATTTTAAATTAGAAATCAAATGCTTTAGTAGATACAGGACTATTCAAACTTTTTATTTCTTCTTGGTTGCTTTTAGTCAGTTTTGTGCTTCTAGGAGTTTGCTCATTTTGACTAAATTTTAAATTTATTAGCATAAAGATGTGCTCATAACATTCTTTCTTAATGATGGCAAGGCCTGTACACACATTCTTGACATTCTTTTCTATTTTCTTTATCAGTCATGCTAGGGATTTATCAATTTTATTGTTCACTTGAAAAGAAAACTTTACATTTTGGTGATTTTTGTACTATTATATGTTCATTTTCTATTTTGCTATTTTCAGATCTCTCTTTTATTTCTTTCCTTCTACTTTCTTTGGATTTACTTTGTTGTTGTTACTGCCATTTGGGGGGTTTTGGGGATGTTTTTCTTTTTTTGGTCACTTGAGGTGATATTTAGATAACTTATTTTCAGCCTTTTTCCCCCTAAGATATAAAATTTGATACTATATGTTTTCCTCTAAGTACTGCTTTAGCTACCTCACATCTACTGATGATTCATTATTATTATTGTTCTGTTCAAAATATTTTCTAATTTTCATTATAATTTTTTGGTCCAACTCATAGGTTATTTAGAAGTATACTAATCTACAAACAGAGGGATAGTCTAGTTGTCTTTTTGTTATTGATTTCTAGTTTAATTTCACTGTGGTTAAAAAACATATTATTTTAACTATTTTAAATTTGTTGAGACTTGCTTGATGGTCCAACACATAATCTATCATAGTAAATGTTCCATGCACATTTGATAAGAATATAAATCCCACTGCTGCTGTTGTTCTACAATGTTCTATGTATATCAGTTAGGTCAGGTTTCTTAGTCATGTTGTCTGAATCTTCTATGTCATAACTGTCTTTGTCTGCTCTTTCTATCAGACATTGAGACAAATGCATTAATCTCTGACTATGATTGTTACTTGTCTATTTCTCCTTTTAGTTCTTTCCATTTTTTTGCTTTATTTATTTTGAGATTATGTTATTAGGATCATACAAATTTCAAATTGTTTTCTCTTCTTAACAATTCACAATTTATTATTATAAAATGTTCATTTTGATCTCTATTTATAATTTTTCTGCCATAAAGTCTTTTTTGCTTACTATTACTATAGCTAAACCCACTCTCTTGGTTAGAGTTTACACGGTCTCTCTGTCTCTCTTTTTTTTTTTAACTTTCAACCTCCTGGGTCCTTTTAATTTAAGATGTTTCTTCTAAGGAGCATATAGTTGGGGTTTAAAAAACCAATTAAATTTAAGTGAGATGATCTTTGTTTTTTAGTAAAATATTTATTTTCTATTTGTCTTATTCTATTTGTCCATATTCTATGTTTTTCGCCCCTTTACTTATTTTAGAATAATCAATTATTTTTCTCTTATTCCATTTTCCTCTCCCATTAGTTTGTTAGTTATGAATTTTTTAAATTACTCTTTTTGGTGGCTACTCTAGAGATTACAGCATGAGTCTTTGACTTATTTAAGTCTAATTTAAGTTACTACTTTTACCACTTCCTAGAAAATGCAAAATGCAAGGGTCTGAGGGCATTTAACTTTATTTACCACCTCAATTTACTTTTCTTATTGTTCGGCTGTACCCATATATCCACATGGTTACCTTTTCTTTGGCTCTCCAATTTCCCCTTCGTTATTGTATTTCTGTTTGGTACAAATTTCTTTCCGCCTGAATAACTTTTTAAATATAGTGTTTCCTTTCTTGAAGGTCTACTAGAAATACATTTCCTGGGTTTTTGTTTTTCTGAAAATATTTTTATTTCACCTCTATTTTTGAAGGATTTTTCATAAGGCATATGATTCTAGGTAGGCAGTTATTTTATTTTCTAAATTAAAAAAATTTAAGTAACAAATAGTCATTGTGTATCTTTCTGGGGCACAACAAGATGTTTTGATATAGTATACAATGTGGAATGATTAAATCAAGCAAATGAACACTTTAAAGGTGCCATTGTATAGTCTCCTGGCTTTCATTATTTTTTTGAGAAGTCTCCTGACAGTCTTATTTTTGCTCCATTGAAGGTAATGTGTCTTTTTTTCCCCAACTGCTTATAAACCTTTCTGTTTGTCTTTAATTTTCAGCAGTTCTGCCATGATATGATTAGGTGTGGTTTAGAAGCTTATTATGTCACTTGAATTTTCACTTGATGTCTTTCATCAGGTCTGAAAAATTCTTGGAAATTATCTTTTCAAATATTGTTTCTGCCTAATTCACTTGCTCTTTCCCTTTCTGGGACTCCAATTATACGTATGTTGGATTTTTTTTTAACTGATTCCTATTTTTAAAAATCATCTCTTCTGGTTTTTTCCTTTTATGTCTCTCTATGCTTTAATGTGAAAGTTCTTTACTCATCTGTTTTCCAGTTAGTTAATTATCTATTTAGCCTAGTATACTTTACTCTTAACCCTATTTATTGAGTTCTGGAGGTAAGTTATAATACCTTTCAGATCTAGATTTTCCATTTGCTTATTTTTTATTTCCCAGCTTTTTGCTGAAATTCTTCATTTTGTTATCTATTTCCTTGAACATATTCACAAAAGTAATGCTGACGTCTGTGTCTGATACCCTCAATATTTATATTACCAGTGGGTTATTTATTTTGTCTGTATCTTTTCATTGGTCCTGTTGCTGGTATGTCTGGTAATTTTGTAATGAATGTTGAACATTGCATAAAACATTTCAAGTGTCCATATAATATTATAATCCTCTTGAGAGGTTTACTTTAACTTCTGAAGGCAGATTATGAAGAGATAACCTTAATCCAATTGGGGCCTGAGCTGACTCTGAGCTGAGTTTTAGTTTTCTCTGGCGTGTTTCCTCTGATTTCCCCTTATTTCTAGGGTATAAAGACCACCAGGGTTTCACCTGAGAGTGGGACATGCTTACTTGGTCCCTCCTCTTTGGTGATCCCTGAACTCTCATTTTTTCCCCCTACAGACGTAAATCTGCTGAAATTTCTGCTTAAATTTTCCGTCTCTGAGCAGCCACTATCTGGAGGCTCATTCTGCTTAGGAACTGGCACGTTTTTCAAAGGCAAGACAGAAAGAGTACTGGGCTCACTCTCTGTGCTTCTCTTCTCCTGGAATTTACACCTCGTCTTCCCTGGCTCCGTGAGACTTCCGGGAGCTTTGATTCACGGCCACTTTCTGCTGGGTTTTTTCTTGGCTTCTCAGCCTCCTGGAACAGCTGCCTCCAAATTGGCAGGTGTCTTGATGCAAAGAGGAAAGTAGAACATCAGCCTTGCCTTAATGAAGGCACCCTCTCTCTGAGATCTTGGCCGTCAAGTCCTGGCTGCCTGCAGAGCTCTCCCATGTCTTTAAGCCGACGTCGCCTATATTTTATCTCAATTTTCTCTCAGTTAGATCAGGAAAGAAAGAGGGCAGGCAAGAGGCAGCGTTGGCCTCGATGTGGCTGATAATGAGGTGGCAGTAATAGGTGAACTGAGAGAAGTACAATTGTGGCGATAAATTAGATGGGGAGAGGAGTCAGCCATGAATGTAGGTGGCTTGTCCCTGAGACATTGGTGTGTGCTCCCCACCCCCACCCAGGCTCCAGCAGGCCTCTCCCCTAGGCTTCCCGACCTCTGCCCTATGGGTACCCCATTACAGCCCTGACCACTCTGCTATCGACTATACCTCTGTCCACCTCCCCCAGCTGGGCACTCCCACAGATGGGGACTTTGCTTGTCCCATTGATGCCCAGTGCTGAGATGCTTACAGGTCATTGAGGAAACGAACTAATTAAAGAATGCGAATTTGTTGAACAGGGAGCTGTGTTGCATCCAGTGTCTCCTGGGCCCAAAGGCAGCTGGGGTTCCGCGCTCTGCTGCCCCCCTGGGTTTGAGTGGAGTGGAAAGGCTGCATGGGTCCCGGGTCCCAGTCCATCTGTCCCCCTTGGCAGCTGGCATGCCCGGGTCTGGCTCTCCCTGGCCACTGGAAGAGCCCTGAGACTATCCTCAGGCTACTCCCAGGGCTCCTGGCTGTCCTAGCTCTCCCCAGCTCCTGGCCAGGCCACGGTCCCACTGCCCTCTCTCCTTTCTAAGAGCAGAGGAGTGGGGGCCAGAGGCAGGCCTCTCTCTGGCGGGGACAAGCGCTGGGAGGAGTGTGGCTTACAGTAGCTGGGAGGAAGTCGAAAGTCCAGCACCATTTGGGGTGACTCAGCCCCTCCACTGGCCTCTCCCTCAAGTGCAGAATTCAGATCAACAATAATAGCCAGGAGACCCCTTCCGGTACCTGGAGTGCTGGGCTGGCTACACTCACCCTCACTCCCACCAGGCCAGCCCGCACCACCTGCACACGGCTCCTCTCACCAGACCATGTGTAGACATGCTGGCCAGAAGCCACCAACACCCCTGACCGTTTAAGTTTTATCTGCAAAGTGGGACCAAAATCCCCTGCAGGGCAGGCCTAAGGGACAGAGTGAGCTCAAGGAAGAGCTGGCACTGGAATGGGCACAGTGTGGGACAAACTCCTTTCCCAGAACTGTTCATTGGCATCAGATGGAGGTTTGCTGAGAGCGCCGTGGATGGTTCAGGCAGGCACAGAGAGCTGGGGGGCAGGGTCAGGGGAGGGGATGTCCAGGGTCATGAAGGCTGAGGGCAACTGGGCTGGGGGCTTGGATGCTGGATTGTTTCTCTCTCTCTCTCTCTCTCTCTTTTTGAGTTGAAGTCTCACTTTGTCTCCCAGGCTGGAGTGCTGTGGCACACTCATGGCCACCCCGGCGTCGACCTGCTGGGCTCTGGCGATCCTTCTGCTTCAGCCTTCCAGGTAGCTGAAAATACAGGCACGTACTACCACATCCAGTTAATTTTTGATTTATTGTAGAGATGAGCCGATCACCTCGGCTTCCCAAAGTGCTGGGATTATAGGCTAAGTCACCGAGCTCGGCCCGATTCTGTTTCTCTCTCAAAGAGCCAGAAACTTCTGGCTTCTTCCAAGGTACTAACAATGCCCATTGCCTCCCCCACGCCCTGATCACTCGAGGGGACCCCTATTAATCCCTCAAAGTTTTGAGGCTGAACCACATGCAGTGGCTCACATCTGTAATCCCAGAACTTTGGGAGGCCAAGGCGGGAGGATTGCTTAAACCCAGTAGTTCGAGATCAGGCTGGGCAACAAAGCAAGACCCCTGACTCTACAAAAAATAACAATACAAAAATTAGCCGGCCATGGAGGCATGTGCCTGTAGTGCCAGCTACTTGGGAGGTTGAGATGGAAGGATTGCCTGAGCCCGGGAGATCAAGAATGCAGTGTGCCCATATTATGCCACTGCACTCCAGCCTAGGCGACAGACAAGACACTGACTCAAAAACAAAACAAAATCAAAAACAAACAAAATAAAACTTTGAGGCTGTCTCCGCCAGGAAGTCTCCTGCAGCCTCCCTCACCCCTCCCAGAGAAGAAACTACTCTTTGTCTAGAGTCCCTCCCTGACTCGGTTTCACACTGGGTAGGCTGCCATTGTTTCTGTCTCCTGCACTCCCACCTAGATGTGAGCATCTTGGGAAGAGTCTAACTCATGCCCCTTCATCCCCCTAGCTCCAAGAACCATTCCCAGCAAGGGATCAGACTGCGAGCTGCCGTTCTCTGGAGGTGGGTGGAGGGATGTCACAAACCTTGCAGAAAGGAGACGGGCTGGAGGAGACATGAGGAAAGGGGAGAATCTGCCTGCTGTCTTTGGAGGTCTGACTCACTTGTCCCGACCAGCAGCTGCGGGGATGCAAACCTACCCCCTTCCCTGCTGTGTGACCCTGGGCAGGTCTCCCTCACTTCTCTGAGGCTCAGTCCCTCCCCTCTAATGGTGGGTGACGACATGTTCCCTCAAGGCTGCTGTGAGACTCCGGCAGGTCACACCAAGGTCTCTGTCCCCACCGTGAGTGGGCGGAGCCTGTGTGAGGGGTGACTGTCAGGCGGCTTGGTTGAAAACAGCAGAAAACTCTTATAGAAAACATATCTGGGATTCTCAGATCTACAGAAACCTGGAGCCCGGTCAGGAAAGGGGACAGAGCCCAGGGCAGCCTGGTGGCCAGGACGCAGGCAGATCTGGCCATGGGAACAGCTTGGCCTGGAGGCCCTTGATGCTGATGTTGGCACTGCCACGCTGGAGGCACAGTCAGCCATGGATACTCCCTGGTGGTGCCTGCTTCTCTGCCTCAAAGCACTGATGCAAAGTCCCAGGGGAGCCTCCGATTGGCTGAACAGAGTCACATGACCACAGCCTTCTGGCCTGGGCACTTCCCTAGACACATGATGGCGTCGCCAGGACAGGACAGGGGTGTAGGTGCCGGGGGGGCCCAAAACAACAAGTTCCCCCCAGAAGGCTCTTGATCATAGTAATCTGAAGTCTCTTCCATGGGCCAGGGCCAGAGCCTGGGGCTGTGGCAGTTTCCTGGAGTCGCCATAACAAATGACCACACACTGGGGGACTTAAAACAGTAGACGCTCTCTCACAGTTCTGGAGGCCAGAAGTTCAGCATCACGGCGTTAGCAGGGTCGTGGTCCCTCCGAAGGCTCTAGGGAGGGCTCTGTCTGGCTCCTTCTAGCTGCTGGAGGCTGCCAGTATCCCTTGGGGTGTGATTGGGCTGCATCGCTCCTCTCTGCTTCCCCTGCCACAGTCCTTCCCTGTCTCTGTATGCAGCTCTGTGTCCTCCCGCAGCGTCTCAGAAGTTCTCCCACCTCAGCCACTGGACTCCAGGTCCATCCTAATCCAGTACGACCTCATCTTGACTCATTACATCTGCAGAGATCCTATTTCCAAATGAGGTCACATTCTGAGGTTCTAGGTGGATATGAATTCTGGGGAACACTGGTCAGCCCAGTACAGGAACTTAGTGAGTATTTGTGACTGAGCCAAAAGACATGTGCTGTCAGATCTAAACCTACTAGAAGGACTGGCACGGTGCTCACGCCCATAATGCCAGCACTTTTGGGAGACCGAGGCAGGAGGACTGCTTGAGCCCAGGGGCTGGAGATCAGCCTGGCCAACATCGTGAGACCTCGTCTCTACAAAAAATAAAATAAAATAATTAGCCAGGTGTACACCTGTAGTCCCAGTTCCTCGGGAGGCCGAGGCTGCAGTGAGCTGTGATTGTGCCACTGCCCTCTGGCCTGGGCAACAGAGTGAGACCCCAACTCAAGGTGAATAAAAAAACCCTGCTAGAAATATGCTATACTTTCCTCACAGGGTCCTGAGTTGTGTCCCTGACCCTGTCACTTCCACTGAGGCCGTGCTTTGAGGCCTATGCATGCTGTTGCCCTCACCCGGGCCTCTGAAGCCAGTTCCCAGCTTCAGAGCCACAGGAAATTAACTCCTAATGTTCGGAGGATCAGCAGGTCATTAATGCAATGGTGACATCTGACGTGGATGTCGCAGGGGAAATGCCTTAAGTGCTTCCATGCCCCACAGGGCCGGGGCTACCAGGAGGCTGAGCTGCTGGCCAGAGGAGTCCCCAACTCGAGGGCCCTCAGGCCTGGTGACATCACCTCGCATAAATCCTTCAAGCGCCCCCCCCCCCCCCCCCGCCCAGATAAAGACTAGACATCTCTGTGTGGCCCATGGCCCAGAAGGTTCTGGCCCAGTCTTTGACAGCCCAGGGCCCCTCCCATTCTTGGCATGGGCCACCCTCCATGGCCACAAATCCATCCTGAGGACCTGCCCCCGGGCCTTTGCATAAACTGTCTCCCCATCTGAGGATGCTCTTGCCCGCCCACTCTACACACCCGGTGATGATTCCCGCCCACTCTGGGTCTCAGCCCCATGTTCTTTGCTCAGACCAAGCCAGGCCACCTGTGGGCTACTCTCCAGGTGCCCACTCCTCAGTTTGCAATGGCACAGTATTGGCGGTGACCATTTGACATCCCTCCCTCCCCCAGACTGCAAGCTCCACAGAGCACTGGTTCCCCGCCACAACTCTCCGACGAGCCCAGTACCAGCCACAGAATCAGTGCTCCATGAATGTTTGCTGAATGACTACATGAGGGATCTCTGGCATTGGCCAGTTTGGATCTGGGCTCTGCCTCTTAATTTTTACGTGACAACAGGCACATACATTTTCACCTGTTTTGAGACTCCGCTTCTCCTACTGGCAAAATAGGGTTATTATTCCTGGCTTGTCTGCCCAACCTGAAAAAATGAGAGTGAGTCTCAGAATCACTTTATTTTACGCATTCATTTAACCTGTAGTTGTGGAGTACCTGTAGTTTGGCAGAGACTCTTGTAGGCAGTATATAAAACAGACAAAGTCTCTGTCCTTGTGGAGTTAACACCCTGGGGCGGGGCAGGGGAGGACAGGCAGTAAACAACCCAACAACAGAGGGTGGCGAGTGCTGGGAGAAATTACGTTAGGAAAGCAGTTAGGGGGCCAGGGTGGGCACATCGGGAAGGTGCCGTGTGAGCCCTCCCCTGCAGGGAGCGCTCTCTGCACCCCACCTGTGTAACCGGTCCCTACCTGCCTTTGGAAAGACATGACATCAAAAGGCTACACCCGAGATGCTCCAGGCAGTGGATTCAGCAAGGACAAAGGCCTGGGGGCAAGACAGGCAAGGCCAGCAGAGCAGGCTGACTGCGGGGGGGGGCACGCGAGGCTGAGTGGAGGCCGGGAGGGAGGCTCAAACGCCCTGCTGAGGGTGGCCCTGCCGCCCCCGCCAGAGGTGAATCCCAACTCTGCCTGCGTGTCACCTAGCTGCCAGATCTGTGCACCGCTGAAGGTACGGAGTCCCTTCCCCCCAGTCTCCCGAACCTCCTCCTGGGAGGAGGACAGAAACTCCGCCCAGACACATGGAGGAACAAGACTCGCCTGGCTGCTGCCTGATCTCCAGCCCCCCCGCCCCAAGACACGGAGGGGATTAATCAGGTTGAGGCCACTGCCAGATGTACCCACAGGCTGAAAAGCCCCATCCTGGTACAAACCCAATACCCCGCCCTGGCCGGATGCAGCCTTGAACACGGAGATGCCCTCAAACCTGCTTCTCCCAAGAGGGCCTCCCGGCTGGCACACAGTGACCTCCCTGCTATGCCAAGGAGCGAGTTGAGCCTGGGTTCTTATGGACAGCTGTGGACACCCCCGCTGGATGCAGACCCTGCCCCGGAGGAGCTCCCCGCTCCCCACTGCTGCTGACCAAGTCTCCGTCAAGGTGCTCACTCCCTAGGAGGGGCTTCTGGGAAGACTTGGGGGCTGGCTGTGGGCCCAGGAAGGACCAGAGAGCAAGGGCCTGTCCCTCCACCAGCAAAGGGGAGAGAGGAAGCATTGGTTCTGGTGCCCACTGCGCTGAAAAAGGCCCGCTAGGTGGAAGTCAGAGGCGCTAGTTGGGTTGGGCTCCCAGCGCGGCCACGCACCCGCTGTAGGACTTTGAACCGCCCATCTCATCTTTCCACACCTCAGTCTTCTCATCTGTAAAATGGGTTCCCCTGCCGCACTGTGTTTCCTTGAGAGTCAGATGAAATCTCATGACCCGACCTGGGGAAGGGACTCCATACCTTTTCATTCACTCAAGAAGCTGTAACTTCAAGAGGGGGGTGGGTCCCCAGACCAGATGGCTGTCTGGAACAGTGTCTGAGGACTGTTGAGACTTCTTGACGAAAATTAAAAGTGGGTGGCAGATCCTTGCTCGAAAATAAAAATTATGCATCTGGTTTATTAGGTCACCAACTCAACTATCTATATCTATATCTTTAGATGTTGATATACATATATAAATATAGCTCGAGCTCTGAGGGGGTTTTAGAAACGGAAGCTTTTAGTACAAAGAGTAACTATATACTTATATATAGATATGGAACCTCAACCTTCTGGGCTCAGATGATCCTTTCACCTTAACCACCTGAGTTGCTGGGTGTTAACCACCACACCCAGCTAATTTTTTGATTTTTTTTGTAGTGACAATGTCTCACTATGTTGCTCAGGCTGGTCTCTAACTCCTAGGCTCAAGCAATCCTCTTGCCTCGATCTCCCAAAGTGTTGAGATTACAGGTGTGAGTCACCATGCTGGCTGGATATCTATATAAATATTCTATCCTATTGCATGTCATGCATTGATATGTACAATAAGTTGTGAAAATAAACTATGAGGTTCTGTATTCTCTCTTCATTTACGGATTGGGAAACTCCTTAGCTAAGATAATTGCCTCTGGATCAACGTTGGGGCCACACTGTTTTTTTCCAAGCAAATCCCTGCTCAAATAGTTGCTTCTTCTGTCAGGATCCCGCCATTTCCTTCCAGAGAATGTTCAGGCTCTCTGTCAGTTTTGTTGCCAACGTGGTCTTTGCCAAGCACATTTTTTTTTTTTTTTTGAGTTGGAGTCTCACTCTGTTGCCCAGACTGGAGTGCAGTGGCCGCTCCCGGCCACCACAGCTTCGACCTGCTGGGCTCCGGTGATCCTTCTGCCTCAGCCTTCCAAGTAGCTGGAACTACAGGCATGCACTACCACACCCAGCTCATTTTTTTGATTTATTGTAGAGATGAGGTCTCGCCAAGTTGCCCAGGTGGGTCTCGAACCCGCAGCCTCAGGTAATTCACTCACTTCGGCCTCCCAAAGCGCGGGATTACAGGCTGAGCCACCGAGACCGGCCTGCCAAGCACATTTCTAGGAAACTTGCTCCCCTATCGCGTCTGTAAAATGCCCGTCCCCAGGCCTGGGTCACTGGGAATGACCTTGTGTCTCTGAATCTGGGCACTTTGCTCCTGGTCAGCCACTCTTTGAGGTGTGTGCCAAAGCTCTGAGCGTGTTTCAGAAACTAAAGCTGCTAGTGTAAAGAGTAATTTGCAGGCCAGTCTGCACTGAGTGGTGCTCCCCCAATGCGCAGAAGTCTGGAACACTTATACCCAAATCAAGTGTGAGTGACTGTATCAATCAGCTTCCGCTGTGTAGCAAACAGCCCAAATCCCAATGATTTCTTGAGCTCATGACTCCATGGGCTGCGTAAGCAGTTCTGGACCAGACTGGGCTGGCCTTCTTACTGCAGGGCTCTTCTGTGCTCCTGTGCTTAGCAGGCAGGTTGGTTGGTGGTGGAAAGATCTCTGACAGCCTCATCCACATGTCTGGTAGCTGGCTGGTGGCTGGCTGGTGTCCCTTGCTCCGTCCCCATGTTGTGGCTCTCCAGCAGACTAGCTCAGGCTCGTTCACTGGGCAGCCTCAACATTCCCGTGCATCAAGAGGGCAAACCACAATGCACCAGGGCTTTCCAGACCTCTGTTTTCATCACCCCAAAACTGGTTACACGGGCAGACCCAGGGTCAGGGCGGGAAGGAACAACCCAGAACAAGAGGAGGAGGGAGGGTTCAGTGACTATTTCTACAACCCAGGTGATTGTTTCTCTAATGAAGTTATTGCTGGGGCACAGGGGACGGGGAGCGGGAGGGAAACAGTTATCACAAGTGGCCATGGGTGCATGTCTTTGTCACTTAGTAGTGTTGGGGGCACATGCTAAGGTGGTAGTGTTGGGAGGCACCAGTCAAGGTGCCATGAAAATCTGCCAGTTCCACCCTGAGAGGACATCCAGGGCTCAGTGATGAGGCCATGCCGGACAGCAGGCAGTGCATGTGAGTAAAGGGTAAAGGGGGATATAGGAAGGGGAGGCTGAGGCCGGGCTTTTGCAGCCTGCTGACCACAAACCTTTTGTCTCGGTTCCAGTTAATAATACCCGACATCTGGCCGTGTGGGGTGGCTCATGCCTATAATCCCAGTACTTTGGGAGGTCGCAGTGGAAGGATCGCTTGAGGCCAGAAGATCCAGGTCAGCCTGGGCAGCATAGCAAGATCTCTTCTCACAAAAGTTTTTTAAAAAATTAGTCGGGTGTGGTGACATGCACCAGGGAGTCCTAACTACTCAGGAGGCTGAGGCAGAAGGATTGACTGAGTACAGGAGGTTGAAGCTGAGGTGAGCCATGATTATATCACTGCACTCCAGCCTGAGTGACAGAGTGAGACCTCAACTTAAATAAATAAATAAATAAATAAATAAATAATGCCCGACAGCCACTGAATGCCTGACAAGACCAGAGAGGCTTGGGAAATCCCTGGTGTAACCTCAGAGCTTTTCATAGTAGGGAAACTGAACCACAGATGCCTTTGGTGGGAATTGCCAGCCCCTACCCCAGCAACCAAGGGGGTTGGTGGGAGGGGTGAGCTCTGCCTGGCTCTCTGCCATGAGATCCTGGGTGTGAAACACTTAAAACCCCGCCTGGCCCATGGAGTGTGCACCCGGCGCCCCCACCTCCCAGCCCTGCGCCTTTTCCTCAGCCCTGTGTGGTGACTCTCTGTCTTTGGAGCATGGAGAATTTTTTCTCTTTGCAAATCCCATCGGCCTCTCTTGGGACTCTGCAGTTTCACTGTTAGAGATGGATTCCTTTAGTAGAGACCAAAAGTCTTCCTTTCTGAAACGAGGGTTCCACCAGAGGATGCGTGTGATGCTCGCAAAGTGCTGCAGGGCCCTGGCAAGTGCTCACCCTATGCTCTGGGCTTCAGCATCGTGGACGCTGAGGGGGGATGTGTCTACAGATCCATAGCCAGGCTGCTGGGAAGCAGCCCCACAGACCAGGAAGAGCCTCCACTGGGCCAGCCTGACCTGTCCAATCCCAGCTCTGCCGGGCGCTGGATGTGTGACCGTGGGCGTCTGTCAGTCTCTCTGTGCCTCAGTGGCTCCATCTGGAAAGTGGGCATGATCATGGGATCTGCTGAAGGGGCCCTGTGAAAAATAAGTCGAATATCCGTAAAGCTCTCTGAAGAGCTTGCAAGCAACAGACGCTGGAAGGAATCAGCTGCCGTGATCATTGCATTATTGCCAATACTCTTCATAAACCCTCCATTCATTCATTCCCTCGTTCCGTTTGGTGAGTCCCATGAGTCACTGGGTCACAAGGCTGACTCAGACCAGAGTCTGCTCCCACGGAGCCTACAGATTGATGGGGCCTGGCCCAGGGCCCACCAGCAGGAATCTCAGAAGCACAGAGCAGCCCTGCAATGTGACCCTAGGAGTGCCCCTGGGCCGCTCTCTTCTCTCGCGGCCTCAGTTTCCCATCTATGGAACAAGTGGGATCAATGCCTCCCCTTGTCTGATGCTCCTACACCCTAGTGCCAAGGGACATGGGGACATGGCCGAATCAGACCCTGGTCCTGCCTGCCAGGGGCGCACAGACCCGTCGCCCTGCAGGGCCAATGGTACCGCACAATGGGGACATGTGTAGGGAGGCTGGTCAGGGAAATCTCAGCAGCACAATACTCTGGTGCTGGATGCAGAGATGGGAGCACTCCCAGGCCCATCCTGCAAATCCATGACTCGCTGGGACACTCCAGGTCTACACCTGCGGGGAGTGTGGAGCCTCTCCCTACCCCGGGGGCTGGAACATCATTTAATTCCTCGAGATCATCCTCTTCAGGATCCACCAGGGCCAGATGGCTGCATGCTGGAAAAGGCCAGAACTTGAGGCTGACCTGCTTCCCATGTCCTCCCAGGCTGCAGGGAGCCAGGCAGCCCATCTCCTGCAACGCACTAGGGTTGTCTGCAAAGGGCGTGTGTGAGCAAGTGCCGGTGTCTGTGTATGTATGGGCGTGCATGAGTGAGTGTGTGTGCACGTGAGTGAGTGTGTGTGTGTATTCTTGTAGATATGTGCATGCATGTGTACATGTGCATCTAGAGTGCGTGCATGTGAGTGTGTCTGCATGTGCACTCATGCATACATGTGATTCGTGTGTGTGTGCGCACTTTGGTATGTGTCTGTGTGTGCCTGTGTGTGCATTCATGTGTATATGTGATTCATGTGTGTGTGCATGTGTGTGCCTCTGTGTGCCTGTGTGTGTGTGCATGTTGGTTACTAGTGGGCATACCGGCCAGCAGGCTGAGGAATAGCAGTGCAGACTGCAGTCAAAGCCAGGCTTCTTCAAGCTCCAGCTTTGTCCCCAGAAGACATCTTGAGTTCAAAAAACAGTCTGAACTTCCTGAAGACAAAAGAGCCTTTTTGAGACGTGCCCTGCCGGGTGGAAGGCCAATTCTGGCAAGCGGCTCCAGGGAGCTTGGGACGCTGGGGAGTGTTGAAGCAGGGCCCTGTCCACAAGGGGCGTCGCCAGCTGTGCAGAGGGATGGCCCCGTGCTGCCGAGCACCCGTGTCAAAGCCTGCGCTGTCTCCTGGGAAGAGAGGTCCTCCTTGGGTGACACGGGCATTTCACTCCCAGTCCGCCACAGCCCCGGGCCGCCCCATGGTGCATCGGCCTCAATCCCGGGGACCCCGTCCCTTCCTGTGGGTTTCTTGCGCCCAGCTCCCCTGACCAGTCAGCTCAGGCTGCCATAACAAAATCCCAGAGAAAGCCTTGAAGGACAGACAGCATTTCTCACAGAGAACGGCGAGGCTGGGAGTGTGAGACCCAGGTGCCAGCAGATTCGGTGTCCGGTGGGGGCTTCCTGATTCCTAGATGGTGCCTTCTTGCTGTGTCTTTGTATGGTGGGGACAGTGAGGGGATGCTCTCCCGTCTCTTATAAGGATGCAAATCCCACCACAGGTCCCGTCCCTGCGACCCCACCTGAAACTGGACCTCCCAAAGGCCCCAGCTCCCAAAACCATCTCGCTGGGGACTAGGGCTTCTGTGGCGTGTTTTCCAAGGATTCCTGCACCATAGGCCAGGGGCGGGATGATCCTTCCTCTGGCCTTTCTCCTCCCTCCTGCCTGGCAGACACGCCTTCCCCACCCCTGCAGGGAACGGCAACTATTTCCTGTCGTCTCTCCAGGCACTTGGGTAATTCAAAGTCCAGGCTCCCGCACGTATCAAACTTCCACTCTAGAATTTGGAGCCGCAGACGCTCGCACGGTTCGGTGTGGCTTCTCCTCCATCCTCGTCCTCTGCCTCCCTCCCCTCTGCTGGGTGTTCTCTGGTCCTTCCAGGGTTGGGCCCAGGCCAGGGAATTGAGGAAGGGTAGGGGCCGTGTGTCTGTCCCGGATCTCCCAGGACAGACACGCAGTGAGTTGGGCTCAGGCCTCCTGAGCGGTCTTTGCCGGGCTGACCTCTTGTCTCCAAATATGCATGAGCCCCGGGGGACACTTGTTAAGCTCTTGGCTGACACCCCCCTGCCATCTTCCTCCTCAGTAGCTATCAGTACACACTGCACCTTTGTACAAATGACCATCAGGCCTCTTTCCCCAGGCTGACCTCCTGGCTTGACTTGGAGGGATGGCTGAGTCCAACCCCCATTCCCAACCCCATTCCTCGTCCCCAGCCAAGGCCACCGTGACAACCACGGGGGCTGCCTTTGAGGCTTCCAGGATGGGCCGGCTTGGGAGCATGTGCCCCCACTAGGGTGAACACACCACACCGTGAGCCCTGTTTTGCATTTACCACTCTGGCCTGGAGACCGCTGCTCCCACGTCTCAAAAGCAGAAACTGTCTCTGGAACAGAGCCTGGCACGGGGCGGAGGCTCCAGAAATAGCTGGATGTGCCTGTTCATGGCGGAATGAGCCAAAGTTACCTGTGGAACAGGATCTGGGCTCATCGTGGACTGGCGGCCTTCTGCACCCTGGGGCTGGGGGGCTGTGCTGACCTTGGAGGGCATCCCTCATCCCCACGCCGAGGCCTCGTTCCTCCTTCCTAGGCCCGAGGGAGCCCTGGCAGTGGGAAGTGGGCTACAGGTGGTCTCGCCTCTCCGGTGGCACACCCAGGCAGGACGGGGTGAGCAGGTGCTGAGAGAGGCCACAGTCAGCCAGTCTGGTGATTGACAGGCAGCATCCAGAGTGGGCCAGAGGTAGCTCACCTCCACCTGTGGTCCTCAGTGTCCTCACCTGTGAAATGGGAGCAGAGAACCAGGTCCATCTAGGGAGCGTCCAAGTCAGGGGCTCCGTGCTTCCTCCACCCCTCCCGCGATGCAGGGCGGCCTGTCTCCTGGCCCGCCCAGAGCAGGCGGCTGGCTTGAGTGCGGACTCCAAATGCGTCAGACAGGGAGCCAGAGCGGGATTCCCGGAATGCCCTGGAAAAACACTGGGCGCCGTCCAGGGGCCGCCGCCAGCCGTGTGGAGTCTCTCCCATTCCGCAGGGAACCCTCATTACCATCCGGGCCCACGTCCCTGATCCAGCCAGGCGGGCCCTCCTGGAGGGCTGGGAGCCACGGGGGCTGGGCTTTTCCCGGGCAGAGGCATGACCTCACGCCGTGGGCAGGAGTCTGGGCTGGTCCTCAGAGCACTTGGGGCTCATTCCCGAGCAGACGGCTGAGCACAGGTCATAGAGGGAAGGAAGGAGCCTGGGGAGTCCCCGTGCTTGGGGCCCTGAGTGCTGCGGGTTGAGCATCCACCACGTGGAGCCAGGCACTGGGGCTGCCCCATGAAGTCCCCACCCTCCGTTCCCCCACAAAACCCACAATCCACACAACTGGACACTCTCCAGCGTCTGATCATATCTCCCCCACAGCCACACAAGGAAGCTCCTGGAGCCGGGGGAGGGAAGCCCGTTTTACAGATGAGGAAACCGGAGCTCAGCAGGGCTAAGGGTCTTGCTCCAGACCCCACAGCTAGTAAGTGGCTCACTCAGTCATTCAACTACTGTGTGCTGAGAGGCAGGACAGCACAGTGGTCACACACTCCGGCTCAGGAGTGGGTCCACACTCAGGCCACTCCTGGTGCCCTCACATCTTAGACATTAACTTTGGGCAAGCCACTCTGCCCCTCTGGGCCTCAGTCACTTTATCTGTGAAAGGGACCTGGCACGGTATTTGCTGTGGGTATTGGGCAGGAGTGCGACATGAGCTAGAATGTGTCAAGGGCTCAGGGTGGGGCCGGCACACGGTCTACAGGTGTCAGTGCTTGTTGCCACGGTCAACGTATGGAGCCTTGTACTGGGTGTGGGGTGGGGTCCTGCCTTCAAGATGCCCAGGACACCGGAGAAGCAGGCTTGGGGACATAAGCCATGATGGCCCTTGGGTCCCAGCCAGAGGAAAGCCCCAAATATAGCGGGTGCCCAGAGGAAGGGGCTCACTGGGTGTGGTGGCTCACACCTGTCACCCCAGCACTTTGGGAGGCCGAGGTGAGAAGACGGAACCCAGGAGTTTGCGACCAGCCTGGGCAATATAGCAAGATCTTCTCTCAAAAAAAAAAAATAATAATAAAATAGGCAGATGTGGTGGCAGGTGCCTATAGACCCAGTCACTCAGAAGGCAGAGGTGGAAGGATTGCCTGAGCCCAGAAGGTCAAGGCTGTGGTGAGCCGAGATTGGATAGCCATGACACTTCACTTCTCTCTGTATCATGAATGGAAAAGAGATATGGAAGGAATGTTTGAAGCAGAAACATGGGTGCCTCTCTCCCGAGCCGTCCTGCAGAGTTGACATCCCTTCCTTCACTCCCCCCCAAGGCGTGTCTTTCATTCAGTCCCAGCTCTGCGACTAACCAGCCGTGTGACCCTGGATGTGTTCGTTAGCCTCGTGCTTAAAACAGGGATAAAAAGATCTCCCTTCTTTAGGACAATGAGCAAACTAAACGAGATAATGCATGCGAAGCTATGATCAGAGCCAGGCACTCTCACACAGTCGGTCAATAAGCATCAGTTTCCTTCTCTGTTTCCCTGGGAGGAATTTCCAGACCGACCGGGTTCAAGCTGCTTTGACTCTGTTGAATGGACCCACCACGGCTCACTCAACTGCTTGCTTCTCCAAATGGTTTTTCGACCGGGATAATGCCGCCCCAGCATCCTCAGACCCAGGGCTCCCCTGAGGACGTCCCCGGATGCAGACGTGGGCTGGGTGGCAACTAACCTTTGGCGTTGCTCCATTAGGGATGGCAGAAGCATTTCCTCTGAGAAAAACGTTTGGGATGCTCTGGGAGAACTGGGATGCTTTGGGAGAACTGTCTTTGACAAGCTGGGGTTGGGGGGGAGGCTGCTGAGCGGGGGGTTCCCTGCCCCCTCCAGAACAGAACCCCAATGAGGAGGTCAGCGGGGACCCCACGGCGGGCTCGTGGTAGGGAGGATTTGAGCCTGCGAGGGTCTGAGAGTACCGCCTGTGTCTGTTTGCCAAGGCTGCTGTCACAAGATACCACGGCCTAGGAACATCTTCTCACCAGCCTGGAGCCACAAGTCCAAAGTCAAGGTCCTGGCGGGATGGTTTCTTCTGAGGCCTCTCCTCTTGACTTGGAAATGTTGCCTTCCCGCAGTGTCTTGTGTCATATGGGTGTCCCTCTGTGCACGACTGTGTCCTCGCCTCCTCTTCTTCCAAGGACACCAGTCCTATTGGATTAGGGCCTACTCCAGTGACCGCATTTTAACCGAATGACCTGTGTAAGGACCCTATTTCCAAATACAGTCGCATTCCGAGGTATGGGAGTTAAGACTTTGAGGTATGAATTTTGGGGGACGTAGCACTGGTGATTCATCCTCATTCTAGGATTTATGAAACATCAACTGTGCTGGGTCCCAGATCCCGGTAACCCCTCTAACAACAGCAACAGCTCTGCCCTCCTATGGGGAAACCAAGACTGGGAGAGAGTGACGTGTCCAGAGTCACACTGTCCACCAAGGCTGAGGCAGGTTTGGACTCAGGCCTGGCTCCTTCCAGAGCCTGTCTGCTTTCCACCAGGTGACACGGCTTCCCAAAAGGGTCAGGAAATGTTCCCGGTGCCCCAGAAGTCACCCCTCGGGGCTCTAGCATGGCCAATTGCATCACACGGGGTTGCAGTGCCAGCCAGCTTGGAGGAGACAGAACTCGAGACCTATTTATCTTGGCACCCACAGGGCTGCCCCACTCACACGCGGCTGCTGCTTGGAAATGCTGAATGACTCCACCGATGACACAAGGCACGGTCCCTGTCCCGGAGGTATGCACACCCCCACGGGAAGGCAGGCTTGCCAGCCACACATCCGAACCCCAGGGAGGGGGCCGAGGCCAGAGCCAGGCCGTTTCCCCTCCTGGCATGGGAACCACCCGCCTCTGGGCTGCAGCCCCGTGTGGGGCTGACCTTTCCCACATCCGCTCTGCAGAGCCATAGCCAACTCCAAAGGCCTTGGTTGTCCCGGATCCAAGTCTCGACAGAAGCAGATGGGATTCCCCGGGGACATGTGGCCCCCACATGGGCTCACTCGCTTCCGCCACGCCAGCTCCAGCCTGCTCACTCTACCACCCAGAAGTCCCCATGGGGACACGTCTCTGCCGGAATGAGGCGCTGCGCTGGCGCCCCTCTGAGCTCCCCACCGCCGTGGTCCCCGCCGGCCACCCGCTGTAAGCAACTTGTCTTCGTCTGGCTGGAGGTTGTTCTCCAAATCCCATCCGCTGGGGTGGGCCTACTGCGTGCAGTCTTGTGGGTGGGAATCCTGGCTGCAGTCTGGGCACACCCCGCCCTCCCCAGGGAAGCTTTCTGGGTTCTGCTCTGTGCTCCCCAACACTCATGCCTCCCCACACTTCCTGGGTTCTTTCCTGCCTCTGAGCCTTGCCCAAGCTGTTCTCGCTCCCGGAAATGCCTGCCCCAGCCCCGCCCTCCCACAACTCCCCGGTGAGGACAGGGGCAGAGGTCCCAAAGCCCAGATGCCCATCTCTGTTGTATTTCTCGCCCGGTGGGAGACTTGGGCCTCCCTGACCCTCACTTTTCTTTTTTAGTTTGTTCATCTGTAGAACGGGAACAGGCTTGTGGGGAGTCTGTGTCCGTCTGAGACCTGTGAGAAGACAGGCAGGAGGCAGATGGGGCCAGGTGCTCACACCTTTGGTCCCAGCACTTTGGGAGGCTGAGGCGGGAGGATTGCTTGAGCTTGGAAGTTCGAGACCGGCCTGAGCAATATAGCCAGACCTCGTCTCTACAGAAAGAAAAGAAAATTAGCTGGGCATGGTGGCATGTGCCTGTAGCCCCAGCTACTCAGGAGGCTGAGGTGGAAGGATCGCCTAAGCCCAGGAGGTTGAGGCTGTGGCAAGCGGTGATCGTGTCACTGCACTCCAGCCTGGGCGACAGACTAAGACTTTGTCTCAAAAAAAAAAAAAAAAAGTCAGATTGGAAGGCGTTTTCAAAGCAGGAAATCTTTCAAAAGTGTCTCCACCCGTCTGCCCCAGGCCCTTTGCACACACTCCTGTGCAGCCCCAGAGAGGAGCCCATGGGGTGGGGGTGGGATATTTAACTCTTCACCATCATCACCGTCATCATTATCATCGCTAACATGACAGGCCAGGCTTGGGCCCATGAAACCCTCATGATGCTCTCCCGGGAGTAGATGCCCTGATGACCCATTCTCAGGATGAGGACACTGAGCCAGTTGAGGACTGAGCTCACATTTTGCCCTGAAAGTGACTGAGCTGAGATTTGGTTCTGCAGCCAGAAACTCCCAGGCACCAAGCACACCAAAGCCCACTGGGGAGCAGGTGGGGGTCCTAGGCAGTGGGAGTGTCCCCACTCCCAACCCAGCAGCCCTTGGCCTGCCCCCTGTCCAGATCACTTGTCCTGGCTGGTCCCTCGGCCTGGGCACATTGCCACCCAGCCACGCTGTGTTCTGTTAGAAAGAAACTAGGGTGATGGCTGCCGTCGGGTGATTAACCCACGGAATCCTTCAAAGCCCACGTCACACCCACACTTCCAGCCAAGGGCAACCCCTGCCCTGAGCAGAGGGAAGCCAAGGGGGACAAGCTACTGTCAACACCCAGCCCTGGGCCCCTGCGGTGTCACCCTGCCAGCCTGGGACTCCTTCAGCATCTCTTTTCCTCCTGTCCCTAGACTTTGGCGGGGAACCTCAACTCTGTCAATGCACGCTGGGACTCCCCGGAGCTCTGGGTCCCGGCATCCACTGGACCCTCAGCATGGCTCTGCCACCTTCGTCCTGGTCCTGGACATTCACCCACCCTCCCACCACGTCCTGGGATACCTCAGACCCCTGTCCAGCCCCCAGGGAAGTTGGATATTCATACCTGGGCCCACGACCTTCTGCTCCCCAGAATCTCTCCCTCCACGTGACAAAGCCTCCCTCCTTGGCCAAACTTTAGTCAGGCTCCTCTGAACCCTCCTCTTCACCAGGCCTTGACCTTGGCCCAAGTCACTTTGGGGAGAGAATCTCCCACCTCTGGTATCTGATCAAGTTCCTCATCCCCACCTTAGGTCGTTGGCCCTTTGGCAAGACTCCTGCTAGGTCAGTTCAGCAGGAATTCCTTCCCCCTTGATTCGCATCAAGTATTTCTTAGCGGTGGTCCATCTATGGGCCCCTCCCTCTGTTCCTTGGTTGTCAATCCCCGGTTGTCATGTTCAAGGTTGAGGTCAAGCTTTGTCCCCTATGACACCAGTCTTCCATAAAGTCTCCCTTACCATTTCCAACACACGTCTGGTGCAATTTTTCTCTTTAGCCCGTGCCCCTACCCACCACCTGCCTGGCTGTCCCCCCAAGACTGCTCACTCCCAAAAATCTTAGTCTGTGTCTTGGGTTAATTTTATTTTAATTTTTTGAGTTGAAGTCCACTCGGTCACTCAGGCTGGAGGACAGCGGTATGATCATGGCTCAACACAGCCTCAGCCTCCTGGGCTCAGGTGATTCTTCCACCTCAGCCTCCCGAGTAGCTGGGATTGCAGGTGCATGCCACCACACCTGGCTAACTTTTAAATTTTTCTGTAGAGACAAGGTCTTGCCATGTTGCCCAGTCTGGTCTTAAACTCCTGGGCTCAAGTCGTCCTCTCACCTAGGCCTCCCAAAGTGCTGGGGTCACAGGCACGGGCCACCACACCCAATCTGGGTCTTGGTTTAGTGCAATGACTTCCCCTCTGGCTCCTCCTCCCGCAGCAGGGGACTTGCAGCTCCCTGACCCTCAGTGTCTCATCTGTGAGATGGGTGCGGAGGACGGAAGGGGCCACACGCACAGTGCACAGCCTGACCTGGAACGGGCGCATGCAGACGTGAGCTTCTCTGGTGCCTTTTCACCAGAGGCTGTACACCTGCCAGCAGAGAAAGACGGTGTGCTGCTAGGATGTTCCATCTTCCATCGGGGAAAACAGGACCCAGGTGGCGCGTGAGTGGCAGCTCTCAGAAACGTGACAACTGCTCAGCTCCGGCTCACCCATGTATCCCTCTCATTTAGTGCTCAAAAGGACAGGCAGGTGGCCGACCACAGAGCCGACACTGGGTGACAAGTACCAGGAGGCTGTCGGTGGGCCAGCTTGGCCGTGGCAGGTGTGGGTCTTCAGCCAGACGGGCACAGTGTCTTGTTTTCTCCCCTGCCGGAGCGGTGGGAACCGGGAGCCATGGAACGTTCCAGATGCTTGTCGGAGTTCCTATTCTTACCTTCAGGCATGTGGCTCTGGGAACCAGCTGGAATGTCAGCACAACTCGCCTGAGAGCCCTGCCGGGGACTTGTGGTGAGGACCTTGGCGGGCTTTGAGGGCAGGGTCTGGGGACACTGAGGCTGGCATGTGACAACTCTGAACCTCTCCTGGGGGACAGGTCTCAGCAGCCTGGGAACTCCTGCTCCTCATTTTTTGTGCAGGGAGGCTCAGAGAAAGCAAGCAGCTGACCCAAGGTCACACAGCCAATGAAGTAAAAACCCAGATGCACAGAGTCGCTTCCCTGTATACTTTATTCAAAAGCTACCTGCTGAAGCCTTCCTACACAAGCTGCCCTATCCCAGGCTAGACCGGGTGTCCTCCGAGCCCCTCAAGCCCCTGACTTCCTGTCATCAAAGCCCCTGTCATCCAGTCTTGCAATCCCCTTTTGACATAGCTCCATCCCTGGGGAATGAATGACTGTCTGCATGGATGTGGGCAAATCTTTCTCCTTCCTATGAGGTAGCCTCCTCCCTACATTCGGTGGTGGCAGAGACCCGACCATGTGGCTCTTTTATCTCTAGGACAGCCAGCTCAGACCCGGCAACTGACAGCTAATTACAATAACGCCATTAATAATAACAACAATAAAAATAACCGGTGAATCACTGCCATCCCTGATTACTGAGTTTCTCTACACACCAGGTGTATCTTCTGTCATATTTTACTGACGGCTCGTGACAGGCATGGGAGATGGGTATTATTATCCTAATTTTTCAAATGAGCAGCCAGAGACTCAGAGAAGCAGCCCCCTGCCTGAGATGCCAGGCCAGTCAGGACGGGGCAGGGCACGGGGCGAGGGCTGGCCGGGCCAGTTTGAGCTGCCTTAGCAGAGCGCCACAGCCCGGGTAGCTTAGACAATGGAAACGTGTTGCCTCCAATCCTGAAGGCCAGATGTCCAAAATCAGAGTGTCCGCAGGGCAGTTTCTTCCAAGGGCGGCGGGGGAAGGTCTGTTCCAACCTCCCTCACGGTTTCCGGGTTGTTGCTGGCAGTCTTTGGTGTTCCTTGGCTTGCGGACACGCCACCCCATCTCTGCCTCCATTGTCACGTGGTGTTTTCCCTGCATGTGAGTTTCTGTCATCAAATTCCCCCTCTTTATAAAGACACAGTCATGCTGAATTAGGGCACACTCTGGGATGACGTCATTTTTTTTTTTTCCAGCTGGGGTCTCACTCTGTCTCCCAGGCTGGAGTGCAGTAGCACAGTCATGGCTCAGCTCAGCCTCAAACTCCTGGGCTCAGGCAATCCTCCTGCTTCAGCCTCTGGAGTAGCTGGGACTCCAGGTGTGTGCCACCACGTCTGGCTAATTTTTTCTCGTAGAGACGAGGCCTCGCTACGTTGCCCAGACTGGTCTTGAACTTCTGGGCTCAAGGGATCCTCTCACCTTGGTCTCCCAAAGTTCTAGGATGACAAGCAGGAATCACTGCTCCTGGCACGACCTCATCTTAACTAATGATTTCTGCCACAGTCCTGTTTCCAAATAGAGTCACATTCTGAGTTACTGAGGGTCGGGGACTCAATATATGAATTTGGGGGGGACACCATTCAATATGTGAATTTGGGAGCAACCCTGGGGTGGAACCCAGGAGGAGCTGCAAGTGAGTTAGGTCAGTCACAGAGGCAGTGAGGTTGGGGCACACGCCGGTGGGTGGGGGCTAGCTGCGGGGGGGGCACTGTGGGTGCCACGCAAGAGGGGACACCGGAAGCTTTTTAGGGAAGTGTCAGCTTGGTCACTCACTGTTGGGGAAATTGTCCCACACCAACCTGATCTTCACATCAGAAAGCTGGGGCGCCCTTGCCCCTCTGTCTCCTTCCAACCTAGATTTGACCCTCCCCACTGTCTAAAGACTCCTGAGTCCAACCACTCCTCATGCAGAAGCACGTACGGGTATAACCTAGCAGATGGCAACCAATGCCTCGGGGAACACTTGAGAAGGGAGATGGAAGGCGTCAGGAGGTGAGGGGCGCTATGGAGTAGCCCCCCAAGAAAATGACCTCTCAGCAGGGACACAAAGGAAGGAGAGGGCAGCCATGGTGCTCTCTGGGCGAAGCAGAGCTATTTGGGAAGTGAGAACAGCCAGCGCAAAGGCACTGAGGCAGGAGTGAGTTGGATGTGGCAGGAAGCCGTAAGGAGGCTGGGGGACGGGAGGAGATGGCCGGGAGAGCTCAGGGAAAGACAGAGGCGGTTGGGTCACCCTGTGCTCCCTGGGCCCAGAACCGGGCCCCTTGTTCCCCTCTTTCTCCTTGTCTGGTGCTGGGAGAAGCCTCAACATCCAAACTACAACCCAGGGCCACCCCAGGCCCCAAGCCCCAGGCCAGTTCTCCCTGCATGAGATCCTAGTCCCCAAGCCACAAGAACAGACAGTCTCATGGTTTTCATCCCTGAAATTGCTTTGTAAAACAACATCATAAAACCCGCGGAAAGAGCCATGAAGAAAACCCCCAGAAAGGGTGAGACAAAGACAACACAGACTCACTCTGAGCAGAAACCCCGTTTGCGAAGACCACAAGAGGGAACCCAGCGTCCCCAAATCTCCCCCTGACTTCAGTTTCATCGCCACCAAGTTTCTCTTTCTCCCTTGGGCTTCAACCAGCTGACGTGGATTCTTGCTGTGCCGGGCACTGGCTTGACTTCTGACGGACAAGACAAAACGGCAAAACACCCACCCGTGGGGAGCAGCACTTGCTCCCTCCCAGGTTCTGTCTACGTTCCGGAGAGTCCCAGGCAGTGGCTGCCCCCAAGGACCCTGGGCACAGACCTCGCCCTCACAGCCCCGGACACTCCAGATCAAAGGGGCATTTGCAACACAACTTGCACAGATGGTGGGGGGGTGAGGCTATGGCGGGGGGGGGGTGGACCATAGCAAAAAAAGACCAGCAATTATCCGGGCGTGGTAGTGCGCACCTGTAGTTCCCGCTACTCGGAAGGCTGAGGCCGAAGGATCGCCGGAGCCCAGCAGGTCGAGGCTGCGGTGGCCGGGAGTGGCCACTGCACTCCAGTCTGGGCGACGGAGTGAGACTCCAACTCAAAAAAAAAAAAAGACCAGCGAAAGGAGAGTCAGGATGCGGGATTTGGAGAGGGATTTTACACAGGGAGGCGGGCAAGGCCTTGCTGAAAAGTCAGCGTTTTAGAAAAGACCTGACGGAGGTGAGCACATGAGCTGTGCAGATACCTTAGGGCAAGAACGTCCTAGAAAGAGGAGGCCGAGAGTGGCTTTGCTCCAGTGGAGGCGGAGGAGGGGCCGCGGAGGAGTCAAGTGGCAAGTAGACACGATCCTCCTGACCATGATGGGGGTCCCTCGGCTGCTTGCTGAGAGCAGACTGGGCGGGGGTGTCTGAGCCGTCACTCCTGCACAGATCACTATGCCGCGTGCCTCTGCTATTCCTGGGTGACCTGGAAACTTCCTTGGGCACAGAGGACAGGAACCAGGGAGACAACGCTAGGTGGAGGCTTAGAAAACGTGGGTGCTCCGGCCAGTTCTGCTGCTGGCCAGCTGGGGGTCCTTAGCTGTGTCAGAGCCCTGGATGGCCTGCCGTCTGTGTTGTGGCCACAGGGCCAGGACTGAGGGCTGAGCAAGGCATGCGTGGAACCAGTGGCACCCAGGGCAGGACTCCCGGCGTCTAAGCAGTGCTGCTGCCAGTGCTGTGGCTACCGCTGTCGGGTTCCAAGCGGATTCTCAGAAGGGGACACACACCCACAGAGCACCTGCCGTGCCACCTGTCTGGAGGTGCGGGAAGCCGGGACGGAGGTGGGACCACCTGGGCGCTCCAGACAGGAACTGAGCCACAAGCAACAGGTCCTTCACACAGCTTCACCCTCAGGGCTCCACCCTCCTCCTCACCCCTCCATCCCGCGACAGACCTGCAGGACTGGAAAGAGACCTCCACGGCCAGCTTGTCAGCCTGAGGCTGCTTGAACACGTGTCTCCAGGTCCCTGAGCCTCAGAGCCCAGGGCAGGTGGGAAGAAGGCCGTGGGGCGCACACATGCCACCCAACGGACAGGGCAGTGAGCCCCACCTGCCTGGCCACATGCATGGCCCTGGGGTCTGGGCCAGGGACCAGAGTGCTGGCCTGCAGAGACAGACAAGCTGAGGGTCCCGAAGTGAGTCAGAACTGGGCTTTCGGCAAGGAAGGAGGGCACGAGGCGGCTGACTGTCCAGGGGAAACTGAGGAAGGGGCGTGCATTCGTGAGGTGGGCTGTGTCGGAGCAGTGGGGGAGGTGGTCAGAACAGTCCTCTCTTCAGGCCACGTTTAGTGACCGGTGAGGACCAAACGCCTCCCCCATCCCCCTCCGCTGTGGTCTCCCGTGGCCGTGGCCGGGTGTGGGGCTGTCGTGAGTGTGGACCAGTCCTGGGCCCACTCCTGAAACCTCCAGGAAGGGCACCAGCCACAGATGTCCCTGACCCCTCCCCACCATCCCCTGCCAGCCAGAGAAGGAAACTGGCTGCACTGAATGCCAAGCCAGGTTTGTCGGGGCTTTTCTTGTTTGTAATATGAAGCAGACCTACAGTTCTCGGTCTTTGGGGATCTCACACCTCATTGGGAATCCAAAAGAACCTGGAACCCTCTCACTAGAGATGCACACACACACCCCACCCACATGTGCACAGGCATGCGGAGAGCTTCTCCCCAACCAGGAGGTCTCTGGGGTCCCTTCTGGCCATGACTCAGTTTCCATGGAGGCTAGTTCTCGCCCAGGGAGAGGCTAAGGACCACAGTGGGGTGGTGTGAGGGCTCAGAAATGGCTTGTAGCCAAAACCCCCAGGATCGGCCACTAAGTAGGTCCCTCATGCAGGCAACTAGCCCACCGCCAACCCCCCAAGTCCCCTCCAGCCACAAGTTCGTGATGACCCTCCATCGGTGCTTCAAATCCCTCCCGGGCAATGCTCGCAACGTCGTGGCTCCCACCCTGGCCCTGGCACCAGGCTCCACTGACCAATGTGGACCGCTTCCCCTGGCTGTACCCATCCCCTGTTTACTCAGTGAGGCCACAGGATAAGGGTGACCCGTATTGCCTCGGTGATCCACAGGGTTAAGCTCATCGCATAATTATGCCCTCCCACCGCAGCCCAGACTGAGTTGCAGTTTTGGGGGAGGGTTCTGGAGCCTGTGTTTTGTAGGGACTATTTTACATGTTGGCTGAGAGGCAGAAACATTCTACAGGGCGGGGAAGACAGGTACCACCCAGCAGGTTCCAGGCATCTGTCTAAAAGCTCCACAGGAAAACATGTTCAGAGAGGTGCGATAACTCACCTCGGGTCACACAGCAGAGTGGCATGCAAACCAGGTTTGCCAGGCCAAGTTTATTCTCTCCTCCTGCCACCCTGGGATACCTACTCGGGCAGAGAAGAAACCCCCGAGCAGAAGCCGAAGTACACCCAAGGAAACAGCCCAGAGGCTGCCAGCTGTGCAAAATCAGGGATCTCTACTGCCAGGCTGAGACCTTGGGCCTTGGGGCAAAGTGGTAGGCTGGGGCGGGGGGCATGCCATGCATGTGAACACCAGGCTGTGGGGATTTTGCCTCCATGTGCACTTTCTTCTGGGTGTGTGTGTGGGGGGGGAGTGTCTGTGAATTTGGCTTGTCCCCACCCCCCGTGACTTGGACAAAAGCCATGTCTTTCCTTGGAAGCAACCCCCGTTGCCTGGGAGGAACTGGCAGGGATGGTCTCAGGGGTTGGCAGCCCCCTACATGCACGGGGTAGGGGCGCACGCCCTGTGGGGTCACAGGCAAATCAGCTGAACCACAGCCCACAGAGCCACTCACACAAACCCCTCCCTGCCGCCCACTGTCTCGTCCTCTGATCCACCAGCAAGGTGTGGCCATCACGGAGTCTTGGAAAGCAGCTTCCTGGCCGAGGCTGCTGCTGCTCTCCCATCCCCCACCCCTGGCGGCCACGCCCCAAAGACTCTCTGTCAGGGACCTCCGGGTGGGCAGGACTTCCCCAGTCCTGAGCCCCATGTCTGGTCCCCAGACTCATGGAGGCACCTTTGCCAGGGTGACCCTGGGGGTAGCAGCCGACCCAGCTCTCCCCCTGGTCTCCCCTGGTAGGATCAGTCAACCAGGCGCTCGACTGGTCCCAGCAGGTGGGGGTAGAAGGTGGCAGCAGCCCCCTCGCCCTCAGAGACATGCAGTGGGGACCGCAGCTACCTTCTTCCCGAAAGAGCGCCCCCTGCAGTCCTCCGTCCCTGTTCTCCCAACTGGTTGAGGAATCTGAGACTTGGGGTAGGGGTCCCTTCATGGGCTGCGTCTAGGGACGCTGCCTCCGGACATCCCGCTGATGCTGGTATGTTGGCTCCTAGGTCAGGCGAGCCCACTGCATGTGAATCGGGAAGCCCTCTGGGCAGGGCCGGGTTTCTTGTACTCAGGTGGGGTCCCACGAGCAGGATGACACCTGGGTGGGATGGTGGCAGTGGACAGATGGCAGTGGACAGACGAGTCTGTAAGGTAGAACCAGTGGAGCCTGACAAAAGTCAAGGAGATGCAGCTGGCTGGATGGTGGGGCTGGAGACCTGAGAGGGTGCAGATTTTGGCCCAGGTCTGGCTGTAGGCCCAGGGCCTGGTCCACTGGCGAAGAAGGGCTGGCACTCAGGAGAGAGATCTGGGACTTGGCAGCCCATAGATGGGCAAGAGAGGAAGCAGAGGGGTCAAGTTTGAACATATAGCCTGGGATAATTCCCCCAGCCTCTCTCCCTTCATCCTTCTCTACAGGGGACCTGCCTGGAGCACTTCCTGGAATATAGAACATTCACTCCATAGCCCTGTGTTTTTGTGGGGGTTTTGTGAGTTGGGGCTCACTGTTGCTTTAACCTCCTGGGCTTAGGCGATTCTCCTGCCTCAGCCTCTTGAGTAGCTGGGACTACAGACACACGACCACAGCAAGTTTTTTTTTGTTGTTTGTAGAGATGAGGTCTCACTGTGTTGCCCAGACTGGTCTCGAACCCCTGGGCTCAAGTGACCTTCCTACCTTGACCTCCCAAGGTGCTAGGATTACAGGCATGCACCACTGTGCCTGGCCCCCATAGCCCTGTGGAGTGGAAGAATTTGTACTCTAGCTCGTGGTCAGAGGGTTTGAAGCTGAGAGCTCAATGCAAAAACTAGCCCCCGTGACACTGACTACAGCAAAATGCCCTGGAGGCTGCTGGCTCCAGGAGGAGGGCTCAGGACCAGAGCTTGGGGGAGCCCCAGGTGAGCCCCGGGGGAAGGCTGTCCTGATCCAGGGAATCCCACCCTAGAGTCCTCAGGGCAAGGGCACTGGCCAGAAGACACCTGGGGAGCAGACCCCTGGGTGCTTACCTCTAGCAGGTCAGCGGGAGGAGCTAGCAACCTGACTGTGGCTTGCAACAGCTCAGAACTCTGTACAGCCTCAGGGCTGGAGAGAGACCTCGAAGAAGCCTTGGCCTTGGCCTCCCTCCAGGGCAGTGCTGGCCTCCCCACCCAGGGCCACAGAGCTCAGAGCCCAGGCCGTCTGTGGCCAGGCTCCCAGTGGGCCAGCCTACAACTGACCCATGCTGGCAGGGTAGCGAGAGAACAACCACTCTCGGGGAATGACAGGCAATCATGGTTGGAGTTGGGCTTGGGATCCCACTCAGCAGCTGGAGGTGACCGTGGCGGGGAGACCTCTAATTTCTCTGCGCTTCAGACTCCTCTATGAAACAGGCCCATCGGAGAACACCCTGAGGATGGTGGTGATGTTGTTCCTGGTAGCACCACGTGATTTGGTTTGATGTGCTCCAATCATGCCTTTAGGCCCATCCTCTCCAGTCCCTCAGGGGGGTCCACAGTCCTCCAGCCACAGGATCAAGGTCACCCTGTCCACATTAGGTCAGCTACAAGCGTTGGCCTGGGTCCTCCCTCCCACCCAGGTCTGGAGGCAGAGGGTTTGGAGGGCATGGGGACATCATTGCCGGATTTCCCCTCCTCCCTTCTCTTGCCTGCTGGGACAATGGGAACACAGAACGGTTTGTGGCAGGGGCCCGGCAGGGCCAGATCTGATTTTTTACCCACAGTCTATAAGGTACATTTCTACTGGCCATGGATCTAGGTAAACCTCATATATTACTGTTGTGATATCCTCAGAAAGTTTAGAGGATCAGAGTATATTTGAATACCCCTAGCAACGGGAAGCTCCTTACCTGACATGACAGCTCCTTCAGGCTATTTCTCCCAGCTCCGACAGTGGGGGCTCTTCCTCCTAATCTACCCCAAACTGTCTCCCTGCCAGTCCCAGTCCTGCTCCCTCAGAGACACAAAGAGCATGACCATTTCCTCTCCCCGCCAGCCTGGCCCAAGGGAGGCCATCTATCATGCCTGTCACCACAACAGCCATCCTATGAGGAAGCATGATGGCAACACCAAGCACCTACTGTGTGCTTCAGAAGCTCCAACTATGTGCTGCTTCCTGTGCATGTCTCACCCCACACCACCATGTCCCCAAGACGGGCCATCATCCCGCTCTATGTGGGGGGAAACAGACTGGGAGAGGCCAAGGGCCTCCCTTGATGGAAGGCCCAGAATTTGTCCCCAGCCTGGCAGAATCCAGAGCTATGCTCTTAGCCTCTTCTGCTTCTGCATATAGAAACAGAGACCGAGGTGAGAGTGAGCACTGGCAAAGCTGCAGGTGGAGGCAGGGGCCTGGGTAGAGGGCCACCGTCCTCGAGTCCCCTGGCAGGGGGAGAGGATCAATGTGGGGCCGGGAGCCAGGCCCACTCCCAAAGCAAGGGTTTCCTCACCTGGGACAATAGCTTCCCCTGAGACAGTCTCCTCTCCTTGGACAGCTTCCTCTCCTGGAACAGTCACCTCTCCGGGATAGCTTCCTCACCTGGAATAGTCTCCTCACCTGGGACAGCCTCTTCCCCTGGGACAGCCTCCTCATCTGGGATAGTCTCAACTCAGGCAGTCTCCTCAGCCTGGATTTGTCTCCTCACCTGGGGTGGTTTCCTCACCTGGGACAATATCCTCACCTGGAACAGTTTTCTCACTTAGGAGACAGAGTCTCAAAGCAAGTGGCTCGCCCAAGCTCAACCACTAAGAAATGTCAGGTGAGGAAGTTGTCCCACTCTCCAGGTGGGACCTCAAGGACACAGCCCAGGTGCCGGCTCAGCACATTTGAAGATGGAACCCCCCCCCCCACCTTTGGCTCTTCTCTCTCAAACAGCTGGCAGGGCCCAGCCGTGTCCCCAAAGATGCCAGCAGCGGCTGGCTGCGCTGCAGGGGACAGGGTCCTTTCACTATTCTTAGCTTCTGAGGGCCCAGGCTATGGAGGAGCAAGGTCACCCTCCTGTCCCTGAGAGAGAAGTGAGTCAGACTCCGGCACGCTGAGGGAGGACTGAGCCCCTGACCTGCGCTGCTCTGGAAGGCAAAGACCCCTCAGGGTCCAGGGGACAGGCCAGCAAGCAGCCAGTGGGGAACTCAGCCCCGAGGCCCTGGGCTTGTCCTGTTTGCTGTCACACAGGCAGATACGCGATTCCACCATTTGGTCACCATTCTCCCATAGGCATCAGGGCCTTGCACCCAGCCTGGGGGGTGACCCTAGTCCTGGCACCCAGGACACAGCCCTGCCTGTCGGGAGGACCTCCATTAATATTTGTTGAATATAATGAAGAATCCATGAAGAAGTCCCAGTCCTAGTTCTTAGGTTTTGCTTGTTTGTTTGAGTTGGGTTCTCTGTCACTAGGCTGGAGTGTAGTGGCACCATCACCGCTCAACCTAGCCTCGACCTCCTGGGCTCAGGCCATCCTTCTACTTCAACCTCCCGAGTAGCTGGGACTGCAGGCATGCATCACCCCTCCTGGCTACTTTCTTGGCTTTTTTGTAGAGAAGCGGTCTTGCTATGTTGCCTAGGCTGGTCTCGAATTCCTGGGCTCAGGTCATCCTCCCACCTTGGCCTCTCAGAGCGCTGGGATTATAGGCATGGGCCGCTGTGCCTGGCGACCCAGTCTTGCTATTAAGAAATCTACTGCCTGGTGGGGAAAGCAGCCCCTTTATTAATACAAATCACAGCCGAACATGTGCGAAGCTCCCTCTCTACCTGTCAGCTGCCGTAGTCAGCACTTTTCACACCTCATCTAGTCCTTCGACAACTGCCCGGGATGAGAGCGAGCCTCGCTCTCGCTTTAGAGCTAAGGAGGTGGGCCACAGAGTGGGCACGGAGAAGCTAAGCTTGGTACCAGGCTGTGGCTCTGGACCCTGGGCGGGACGCCTGGTGCTATCAAAGCCATGCAGGGGCTCGGGAGGAGATGGGGTGTCCCTGGGCCCTGGATGGATGTTGGGGGCTGGGGAAGAGGTACCGCATGGTAATGACCTGGGAGCTGAAGGAACCTGTCTCGGGGAGGAAACCGGGGGCCTTGGGTGTGTCTGCAGCTGCGGGTCATGGGACCCGAGCTGACCAAGGGTGGCTGTCCGTGGGGGTCGGGGGGCAGCAAAGGGCTTGGGCAGGGAGGTGGCGGGATTAGGGCTGTGCTTTGGCCAGATCCCTCTGGCTGCCATGTGTGAGGAGCATGGGAAGTGGGGCAGGACAGCTAAGGAGGACTAGGGGACAATGTGAAGCAAGAGTGGGTGGGTTCTGAGATCGATGGTGTAGCCACTTGGAGCTCTGAGGGGTGGTGGGTGAGAGTGACACTAGCTCCCCCATGTGGGTGGCCATGGATGGACATGCCCTTCCCTGAGGTGGGGGCAGACGGAAAGACACCAGGCTCCTTATGCCAGCCCCTCGCCACCCTCCTGACCCCTCGTCCTCCTACTCCCATCTGTTGGGTCAAGCACCTGCCCCCATCACAAAACCCACACAAGCTGTCCACCTGGCGGCCCGTCTGTCCACCAGCACAGACACCCAAGCCACCCGTCTCTCAGTCCACCACGCATTCTCCTCTAGAAGCATTACAACCTTAACTGGCTAATTAATACATGTGAAATGCTTGGAACAGTGTCTGGTGTCTGAAGAAATCCCAGCTCGAGGTAAATAGTCTTACTATTGTTGTCATTGTCTATTCGAAGACCCACCCACCCAACACGAGCCCATTAACCATCCAGCCACATTTCCCTCGCCCAGCCGGCTGTCACTCACCGGCTTTCCCGTTCACCCGCCAACCCAGTCCTTCCTTCACCTCTCCCTGCGGTGCTCCATCCGTCCAGCCGCCCACCTGCACATCCATCTTCCTGTGGACTGGCTCACCCATCGTCCACCCAGCTGCCCACTCAGCCACCCGCTCATCGTGCACTCACCTGTCCACCCATCCACTTACCAAGCCCGCCATCCACCCACCCACCCATCAACTCACCCATTCTCCCATTATCCACACACCCACTCATCCACTCACCGACCCATCCACCTATTTCCTACTCATCCGTTCATCCATCCGCCAATCAACTACTCATCATCCGCCCGTCCATCCAGCCAACCATCCACCCATTAGCTACTCATCCATCCATCCGTCCATCCACCCACCCATTAGCTACTCATCCATCCATCCATCCATCCACTCACCCACCTATTAACCATCATCCCTCCATCCACCCACCCATTAGCTACTCATCCATCCATCCATCCACCCACCCACCCATTAGCTACTCATCCATTCATCCATCCATCCACTCACCCACCTATTAACCATCATCCATCCATCCGTCCATCCACCCACCCATTAGCTACTCATCCATCCATCCATCCGTCTCCCCACTATTAACTACTCATCCGTTCATCCATCCGTCTCCCCACTATTAACTACTCATCCGTTCATCCATCCGTCCACCCACACACCCATTATCTACTTACTCACCCAAACATCCCTCGCCCACCTTTTAACTACTTATCGATTCGCCCATCGATCCACCCATCCACCTACCCCTCTCGCCCATCCATCCATCCATCCATCCACCCATCGACCCACCTATCACCTACTTATTCGCCCATTCATACGTCCACTCACCTTTCGTCCGTCCACTCATCCCTCCATCCATTCATCTATCCACTTACCCATCCATCCGCCCACCCACCCATATATACCCCTCCATCCACCTACCCACCTACCATCTGTTCACTCATTCCCACCTCCATCCGCCCATTCACACATACCCATCTGCTGGAGGCAAAAACATGGAAACTTGAATCTGACGCAAGGACTCTCAGTGTTGTTGGGAAGGGCGGCCCTGCACGAAGCAGTCACCTATTCCAGCAGAGGCCTCTGCTCTTAAAGCCAGAGGGAAACAGGAAAGGGAGGGGCCGATCTGAGCAGACTAATCAGGGGAGGCTTCCAGGAGGAGGGAGAGCTTTTCCATGCTGTGATTCCCAGGGCCCTCCACAAGCTCAGTTCACCTCAGCAAGCTTGCAGAAACCTGGCTCCAGGGCGGCTGCACTCCACCCACTGCTCCCTCAGCGGCCTCTGTCATCTCCGGAAAGTTATCCCGCTATTTTTCCAAGGACAAAGCCAAGCCGTCAAGGCGGCAGGCTCACGCATGGCTTTATAACAGCAAGCCATACTGAAGGCCTGGAGTCCACCTGTTGGTTCAGTGGTGGGAAGGGCTGGGGTGGGAAGAGGATCTTAATTACACAGCGGAACTAATCACAGCACCTTTGCTGAAAGGACTTCACACATCATTCTCTGGCGTGGGCAGAGCAGCTTCGTTTGGGGTGTGGGGAGAACTAATTAAAGTTAGGGACACGCTCAGAGGGCTAGGAGGAGAGGTGCACGGCAAGTGCCAAATGTGCTTATTAAGAAAACATCAGTGCCATGTTGCAGACGTGACAGACTGTGCACGGGTGTCCTGGGAGAGCCGTGGGGGACCTCCTGTTCCCAGATTGGCTGAACCAGGCCTGCTGGCTGAGCCAGGCCTGCTGAGCCAGGCCTGCTCAGACTTATGCGACTGAGGCCTGGTGGTATAGACGGTTGGAGCTCTTAGGGGTATTAGAGTGGGCGTCCATGGATGGAAATGTCCTTCCTTGAGGTGAAGACAGACAGAAGGACTCCAGGGTCCCTATGCCACCCTCTCACTGCCCTCCTGACCCCGTGTCCTCCCACCAGCCTGCCCTGCTCCCATCTCTCTGGGGACACCGAGCCAAGGCAGACCCAGGCCTTGCCCTCTGGGAGCTCCAGGCGGTGACAGAGGCACACATAGACAGCGTCACTCGAGTTTGACCAGGGCTGTGAGGGCTAGGAAGCCCACAGGAAGCAGATACTGAGACTGGAGCTCAGAGAAGGCTTTCTAGAAGAGGAGACAAATAGTCTGGGTCCTCAAAGGTAAAAAGGAGCAAAAGAGACAGTCCCAGAAGAGAAAATAGAGAGCGCAGTGGCATCTTCAGAAAAAGCAAGAGGTTACACAGGCCTAGGATGGCCTTGTGGCAGGAGATGGAGCTAGACAGCAGGTGGAATCCAGACTTTGTCCTGAAGATAGTAAACAGGGAGCCATAGAAGGGTCTTGAGCAGGAGAGTGACACTGTTAGATTTGGATTTCACACAGATTCTTTGGCTCCATTTGAAGGCTAGCCCAGTAGGCCAGAGAGTGGGGTCAGGGTCCAGGCTGGTCTTCTGGTCTTCTGGTCTTGAACCCCCGGGGCAGCCACTGTCCTCCAGCCTGGGTGACAGAGTGAGCTCCTGACCTAAAAAAAAAGGGAGGCCAATGTGGCAGTTCACACCTGTAACCCCAGCACTTTGGGAGGCCAAGGAGAGAGGGTTGCTTGGGCCCAGGAGTTCGAGACCAGTCTGGGCAACACAGCAAGTCCTTGTCTCTATATAAAAAATATTTTTTAAATAAAAAATAAAAATAAATAAAACGACCAGTCCATAGAGCAAAGCCCTCACCCTTCTCCCTCAGGATAGAGACTTCTGAGAGGGGCCTGCCCAGGGCGGTAGAAAGTGCACCTGTATCAGAGTCCTTGGATTTCTGCTCAGCCCGGCCTCTTATGAGCTGTGTGACCTTGGGCCGATACACACCCTCTCTGGGCTCCCTTCCTGCAGCTCTGAGGGTGGTGCCTGTCCCTCCTCCCTGCGTGTCTACGAGGTGCCATGGGTGTGGAGGGCACTCGGTGAACCCAGGAGGCTCGGCACGTGCCAACCATCCTGCCCGTCACTGCTGTTAATCATCACCATCATCATTGTTCCGGGACCTGCCTCAGCCAGGGCAGGGCTGTGTGGGAATTAGGCCTGTTGCTGGGGGCTTGGGCTCACACAGCCAATTTGCGTCATGTTAATTCTCGCCATCCATGAGCTGAGTTCGAGATGCCCCTTGGTGAGAGGGCCACGAGAGTCCCAGCTACAGAGAAGCCAGACCTGGGTTAGAAGCGCCGGAAAACGGAAAGGGAGTTCGTCCTCCGTCCTACGAGCTGATGCCACAGAGGTGAGGCTGAACACCTGAGGATTGGCGGGGTCTCTCAGGCCCCCTGGGCAGCACCTTTCTACCTCCTGAGCCAGCCTGGACGGAGGTTGTCACCGTGCCAGACTTACAGATGAGGAAACTCGAAGTCCCTCTCCCCACGTAGTGCAACCACAGAGCACCACTGAGGAGCAAGTTGTGGGGCCGGCTTAGCACAGGGCCTGACGCCCGCACGCTGGATTCGGACAGAAGCTCCGTCTCAGCTACAAGGGCTGCGGACAGTTCCTGCCAGGCCTCCGGGGCAGGGCCAGAAGAGCCACTTGTGTTCAGGCAGGAAGGAGGAGCTGGGAGGCTCTGTGGAGCCCCCTGGGATGGGACGACAGCCCCCAACTCCAGCAAACCACACCGTTGGCATCGCTGCAGCACATCCAGGCTGGCAACACTTCCTGGATCCCAGCACCCAGCTCACCACCTCTGGGCTCCCAAATCCCAGGAACAACACCCAGCTGCAGCAGAGATGTCTGCACCCTGAGCACCTACTATGTGCCGGCCGCGAGCAGTCAAGCCTCACAGCCTCTCACAGATGAGCACACTGAGGCTGAGAACACAGCCCCGGGCTCGCAGCAGCAGGGGTTCAAACTCAGGGCTCTGGCCCCACTGCCGGTGCCTCTAGCCAGCGGGTGACCCTGCCTCCTGGGCAACCTGCTCCTGCAGCCAAGGGGAGGCTGTGGCTTTGTTGTGACACTTGACTCCCGTGCCCACTTGGGAGAGCAGGAGCAGCTATGGGCACCTGCTGGCAAAGGCACAAGGATGCCAGTGACCATGCCAGCCTCGTGCCTCTGAGGGGGAAGTGCTGGGAGGCAGAGGCCTGGCTGCTGGCCAGCTCCACCCACCCTCCGGGGCCTGGGCTGAGCGTCCCCCTCCATAGGAACTCCAGCTCCCTCTGGGTAAGCAGTAGGCTGGACTCAGCATCCTCCAGGGCACATCAAGGCGCCTCCTCCTGCCTGGGTTTGATCAGCCCCCTTTGGATTGATCGATCAGGAAACACAAGCTCACAGAGGTGGGCGCCCTTCCTCGCCCACTCCATGCTAGGAGCAGAATGGCCCACGTGGCCCAGAGTCTGGCCAGCAGTTCAAATCTCCGCTGGGCCCCATCCTCGCTGAGGGCCTTTGGTGGGGGTTAAATCTCTCTGAGTCCCCGATTTTGAATTTACACCTCTCTGAGTCCCCGATTTTGAATTTGGAAAATGGAGTCTGGGGGCTGGAACCCCAAGATCATGAAGAAGGAGAAGAAAGGGGCTGGTGGTCCTTGAGAGGGTGGAGGCTGCCCCCCAAGGGAGATGAGGAAGCCACGTGGAGACTAGGGCCAACTGGCCACACCCGTGCCTGCCGGGGCCCCTTCCCTGCCCACCCCAGGTCCCGGCCTCCAAGCACCCGCCCCGCCACCTCCTGGGGGGCAGGGGGTTTATATGGGGGATGGAGGTGGAATGCCTCCGGCCCCCAGCTTCTAATTAAACGGCAGCGACTTTGACGTGGCAGGTGATCTGCTCGGGAAGCCTGGCTTTAAATTTAGCTCCCTCCCCAGCCAGCCCTTTGAAAAGGCTGCTCTCCGCGGTGGAGGGAGCCAGCGTGAGTCATCGCCAGGCCGCCCCTCGAGCAGCCGCCTTTGCGGGGGAGCAGGCCTCCCGAAGGCAGAGACATAGTAAACAGCGGCGGGGCGGAGAGCCACCACGGACGCCAGCGTGGCTGGGCCGGGCGCGCAGTAGGTGCGCAGAAGCGGGCGGCTGTGTCATCGCCCGCGAGTCGCCCGGCCCTGTCTGGCGTGGAGACACCGCGCGTGGCTCAACAGTCCGTGTGTGATGGTTCCCGTCCTCTGTCTCACGTGGTTCTCAGAGGGGCCGCCGAGCCTGCGCCCTCATGCCACCTGCCCAGACGCACACAGAGTGGACGGCTGGGTTAGGCCCCCACGGCCAGGATGGCCACGCCCTGAGCCCAGCACCTGCTGGCACCGCCGTGCAGGGCAAGGAGGAAAAAGGGGTGGCACAGGCGAGCATGAGTTGAAGATTTTGTTGCTGTGGTTGAGTCAGGGTCTCATTCTGTCGTCCAGGCTGGAGGGCAGTGACACCATCACAGCTCACTGCAGCCTCGGCCTTCCACTTTGGTCTCTCAAAGGGCTGTGGCTGCAGGCATGAGCCACCGCGCCCAGCCAAGCCGGGGATTTTGAGATAGGAAAGAGTATCTGGGATGATCCCGGTGGCCCTAATGCAGTCACATGACCTTATGGGGGGGCCGACAGGGGGAGCTTGGACACAGAGGAGGTTGTGGGAGGAGAAGCAGGGGGAGGCTTGAAGACGCTGGCCTCCAAGACTGGAGGGATGCGGCCACAAGCCAAGGACGCCAGCCGCCACCAGAAGCTGGGAGGGATGAGGGAGGATCCTTCCCTGGAGCCTCCCAGGGAGTGGAGCTTTTTGGTTTGGGCCCAGGGATGCTGATGTCAGACTTCTGGCCTCCAGAACTGTAAAGCGTGCGGACACTGGTCACGGTAGTCCGGGACACTAGTGCACAGAGAGGTAAATGAACACAGCTGCTGAGGGGTCAAGCTGAGATTTAAACCCAAATCCATCCAGTTCCAAAGCCCACCCTTTTTCCCACCCACCCCTTGGCCTCCTGGAAAAACAGAAGGGACAGTGACGGGGCCAAGTACATACTTAGTGGCAAGTGTGCATTTATTTGGGTTATGACAGTCTCTCATTGGATTCTCACATTGACCGTCAAGATACTCCCATTTTGCAGATGAGGAAACAGTCTCGGGAAGGCAAAGCAGTTTTGTCCGAGGTGGGGAGTCAGTGCTGCAGAGAGAGGGTCCTGGGAGCACAGTGGAGGGAGCACAGCTCAGCACATGGTAGGTGCATAATAGGGGCTTGAGAACCACCCAGGCAGCCACGTGTCATGTGGATTTGGTGTGGCAGGAGCTCAGGACACTGGCTGCAGAGGGGGCTAGGCAGGCAGCTGGCAGGGGCCAGCCAGGAAGAGATGATGTGTTTGTTCCCGTGGAGACGAAGCAGATGGAGCCGTCACACTGGGTGTCCGCCGTCCAGATGGTGGACTCCTCTGGGGCAGAGGACCTCTCACACCTGGGGGCCAGCACCCACCAGGACCTCATAGTGCCCTACTCAGAGGCTGGTGGAGCAGGGGGGAGGGCGGGGGAGGGAGGGGCGCCACTGAGCAATGCAGCTTTCTACATGCCCAGGACTCGCCACACACACACACACACACACAGGGGACCCACACAGACACATGTGCCGCCACACATGTGGGGGCCATGCACAGACACACCCGCTGGGTGGAGTTTCCAAAAGCCTGCGCCCCAAAATGGGAGATGCCCACTTATTCCACCCACCTCGCCTTGCATGCCAGTATAGCATCCACACACCCCGCCACACACACAGTACTCTCACACTCACACACACACCACACACTCACACATACCATATATGCAGACACAACACACTCTCACATACACACACCACACATGCATGCACAATCCATACACCACACACATTCACATACACACACCACACATGCAGACACAACGCACACACCACCCACATACCACACATGCAGACACAACCCACACACCATACACTCACATACACACACCACACATGCAGACACAACCCATCCACCCCCACACCACCCACACATACACTACACTCTAAAATACACAACACGCACACCACACGCACTCACATACACACCACACATACAAACGCAACACACACCACACATCACATACGCTCACACACACACCAAACATGTAGCTACAACACGCACACTGCACTCTCACATGTGCAAACGCACTCACACACACACCATATTCATACAACACACACCACACACAGCACACAAACACATACACAGACAATACACATGCATGCACAACCACACACATGACACACAATCTACACTTACACCACTCGCACACACTGCACAGATATACCACATACATGCAACATACACATACACCACACAAAAGCGCGCGCGCATGCACACACTCACACACACACAACACGGCCCCCGTTCCGGCAACACAGGTGGCCCTGCTCTGACACCGCCCTGCTTCTCCCTCTCCTCCACTCAGCAGTTCAGTGGAGACTGAGTGTCCCTGGCGTTGAGAGCCACGGTGACCCCGGGACAGGAGGCTGAGTGCCCTGGCACTGAGGGCGGTGATAACCCGGGGACACAGCTTCTGCCTGGAAGCTCTCATCTCGTCACCCGTGCAGGTCACACTTGGACTTTGGAAAGCGGCTGCGCTCCAAGCCCGCCCTGCCGGCTCTAGGCCGCCCACGTATTTTGCCTTCTCCGGTCCTCAGTCTCAGTCTCTCATTGTGAGGTGGGATGGTTGGCCAGGCGCCCAGCAAGGTGTGCTGTGTGTCCTGTCACTTACCCTCGAGACCTCCCTTGAGGAAGGCACTGCGGTGAGCTTTTCTTCAGGGAGGCTGTGTGCCATGCCACTAAGGGGCAAGATGCCACCTTGCTGCGAGTCCCATGAGCCCAACCCCGGACAACCCCATCTCTCCACAACTGGGCAGGCGCTGCCCTCCCTGAGTCCCTGTGACCCTGGCCTCGCCCTGCTGAGGTGTTCGAGGGTGGCCCTCTGTCCCCTCTCAGCTGAAGACCATTCCCATGGGCAGGGCCCACATCTGGTCCCTCGGGGTGGATTCAGAAGGGCAAGGATGCCTGTGAGACAGGTGAGGAAAATGAGACGTCCCGACCGCGCAGGCTCCCTGGGGGGTGCACCCTGACGCCATTCCCACCCTGCAGCTGGGTGCCTCGGGTCCGCAGCTGAGCCTCTCTGGGCCTCTCATTTCTCCCCAAAAGGAGCCTGGGATGTGGCATCAGAAATGCCATTGGACTCCAGCCCTGTCAGTGCTGGGGTCTTGGGGGGAGGTTGTTCCCACGCACCCCCTGAGACGCCACTTCTGTGGCTCCTCCATAGCACGAGGTGACCTGTCCACCCTGGAACGTCCCCTCGATGGCAGCGAAGGTACCTGTGAGTGAACCGAAGCAGGGGTTGGGGATCCAGGCTCAGATTACAGTCACATCTGGGCTGAGCCGCGATTCTGCCCTTGCTGGCTGTGCGGTTCTGAGCAGGTGGCCTGGCCCGTACAATGGGGATCCAACCCTGGGGTTGAATTAAATAAAGGGAGCAAAGGGCTCGGCCCAGTGTCTGGTGGGGGCGAACAGTGTTGGTAAAGCTGAAATCAGCCCGGCCGACCCAGGTGACTCTGGGCAGGACGGACCTTGGGGCGCGCCCTCCAGGGGCTCCACTTGCCCTCCTAGCGCCAGGAGCCCAGGTTCGGTCCTCCTCGCCTCTCCCTCTGGGGGTCCCTGAGGAGGCTGCAGTGGTCCTCCCCACAAGACCTCCCTTACAGCCGGAGGCCACCAGGCAGGGACCAGGGAAGGTGGGGAAACCGAAGGTGCCTTGTCTTCAGGTGGGGGCGAGCCGGGGGCACGCTGGAGGCGGCGGACCGCTGGGAGAAGAAGCCCAGCAGGGGCAGGCCAGGCAGCCCCAGCGGCGTCCAGGGGCTGGGG
>NW_007097733.1:0-989 GCF_000164805.1 Carlito syrichta
AGACAACACAAAAGAAAAGAAAAGAAAAGAAAAGAAAAGAAAAGAAAAGAAAAGAAAGAAAGCACAAAGGAGAAAATCAAATTCATTCTACAACCCACCAGCCAGGCCTAATCATGGTTGGTGTGTTGGTTGTGGCCTTTTTTTACTTGCCACCCCTGCAGTGCCCAGGGCAGGGCAGGGCGGGCTTCAGCTGTTTAATAAATGTCTGTTGACCTCACCGGATTGACTGTTAACAGCACGTGCTCTGGCCCCGTCCCTCTCAGCCAACCTCTGACAGTTTCATTAACCCCATTAAATCATGCAGGTGCCTTTACACCTCCCAGGCTTGTTAATCTCTGTTCAGCTCCGGTAAGTTAAAACCTGGCTAGAAGGTTGGATGTACCTTGTTAACCTCCATTAAACCCTATTAAATTTCCTAACTAGAGTCTTAGTGACTTCTCGGAATCCCTCATTAAAGTTTAGTAAATCCAGTTGCCTGGGACCAGGGGCTGTTGTGGCTGCACTGCTTCAGAGCTTGGCACTCAGTTCTTTGAAGGTGAACTTGACAGTCGTGTCCCTGGAGCCAGAAGAGCCTTGGATCCAATCCCGGGAGTGCCCTTAGGTTTCACTGTTACTTGGGCAAGTTCCTCAACTTCCCCAAGACTACATTTACACCTCCATAAACACAGGCGGTAACAGTTCCTGCTTTAATGATTATAGTGAGATTAAATGAATTAATGCACGTGAAACTATCTTCACGCTGTCTGCCGGGCACTCTGTTATTCCTGGATGTGGAAGATCCTTGTAGACTAAAAAACAGTCTCCTGAACAGAAGACTCAGCCCCAGACATTTATGGCATCCTCCTCCATGCTAGGTCTTGTGCTGGGAACTGTGGAGTGTTTTCATTCTGATTTCATCCAGAACGAAGATCATGCATTAGTGTGATTTGTCTCAATAGTGTCTTTGGCCAGGTGCGGTGGCTCATACCTGTAATCCCAGTGCTTTGGGA
>NW_007097734.1:0-992 GCF_000164805.1 Carlito syrichta
CACCTCAGCCTCCCAAAGGCGCAGGATTACAGGCTGAGCCACCGAGCCCGGCTAGCATTATTTATAAATAACTCCAACCTGGAAACATAAAGGCCCTGCATTAGTGGAACAGATACATTGTAATGTATTCATACATGGAATATTATATAGCAATAAAAACAGAACAGACTATAGCTACACATACACTACATGGGCACGTCTCTCAAAATGTAATTTTGCACAAATAAAGTCAAATACAAACAACATATGTTTTTAAAATATTATTTATACAAATTTAAAAGCAGGCAAAACTAACTGGGCACAGTGGCTCACGCCTGTAATTCCAGCACTTTGGGAGGCAGAGGCGAGAGGATTGTCTGAACCCGGGGGTTCAAGACCAGCCTGGGTAACTTGATGAGACCTCGTCTCTACAATAAATAAAAAAACTCCAGCTACTTGGAAGGCTGAGGTGGAAGGCTCACCTGAGCCCAGGAGGTTGAGGCTGCCATGGTCATGAGCCTGCCACTGCCCTCCAGCCTGGGCAACAGAGTGAGACTCCGACTCAAATAAATAAATAAAAATAAAAGCAGGCAAAATTAACCTATGCCATTAGAAATGAAGCTAGTGGTCACCTTAGGTCACGGGGGGAGGGGGCAGAGCCTGCAGAGGGGAAGAAGGGACAGTGATCTCTTTCTTGTCTTGAGTCGTCATTACATAGATGTGCTGACTTTGTGAGAATTTTTTAAAGTTTAACGAAATGGGATATTGAAAACCAGGTTTGTAAGAATTAAGTCTTCCATGTGTTTTCTAATTGTTGAGAAATCAGTGCTCCTCCCATGTCACTGTACATGTGATTCACCTGGAGGTCTTGGCAAAAGGCAGATTTTCTCCAGGAGTCGGGGGCAGTGCCCAGAATTCTGCATTTCTGTCTTTTTTTTTTTTTTTGGAGTCGGGGCCTCACTCTGTTGCTCAGACGGAGTGCAGTGGCCGCTCCCAGCCACTGCAGCCCCGAC
>NW_007097735.1:0-1239 GCF_000164805.1 Carlito syrichta
CAGCCCGCCGCCTCCCGTCCTCCCCGCCCGTCATTCCGTCCCGGCTCCTCTGCGCTTCCTTCCGCGTCCAGTGCCGCCTCCTCTCCCCGCGGCCTCTGTCTCCGCCGGTCGTTTCCAGCCTCCTCTCCTTCCCCCCTGCCCCGCGGCCGCCTCCCCGCGCTGTCCACTTCGGTTCCACTCTCCATGCTTTGCGGCTGCCCAAGTGTCTCCCCGTTTCCTCCTGGCTCTCACCCTGCACGCCCTCGACTCCTCGCCCCCTGCGGGTACCCCCTCTCCCTCCTCCCGCTGTCGCCCCGCTGTGTCCTGCCTGGTCGCCACTTCTTCCGCGGCCCTTTGACCTCGTGCCACAGCCGAAAGGCGCTGCAGAACCCACAGTCTGAGCGGGCACCGCTCACGCACGGCTCGCCCAGCCCCAGCGCCCCTGCCGCGTCTGAGCCGCCCTCCAGCTCGCCAGGCCAGGCGGGTCAGCCCTCGCTGTGAGTCACGCTCTGGTGCGGTTCAGTGGGGGTGCAAGTTCAGCAAACATCTGACGGCACCCGCCGTGTGCCAGGCGCCCGCAGACTGACAACCAAGACCAGACTCCCTTATTTCCTTGATCTCCGATTCGTCCTCATCAAGGCAGAGTGTCACCGTCCACCTACCCCCACCCCTCAGCCTGTATCTGGGGCAGGACACCCCGAGTCACACCCCCTCCTTCCGCAGGCCAGGGGGAGGCTGGGCGTGTGCCCACCTGCACCCTCTCCTCCGGCTCCTGCCCGGCCATGTGCACCTGCAGCAATGGCATCGTGGACTGTCGCGGCAAAGGCCTCACGGCCATCCCCGCCAACCTGCCCGAGGCCATGACGGAGATGTGAGTCCAGGGCAGGGCAGGCGCTGGAACGCAGTCCCCTCCAGGCCAGGCTGTGTGGTCCAGGACCCGTGGAGGAGAGTCTGCCTCTCTGGACTGAACTCTGTCCGGCCTGGCAAAGCTGGAGGGCTGGGGCGGGGTGTCCCCTGTGGTCTGTCTCTGCAGCGCAGCTGGGTGAGCTGGCTGGAATCGGGTTTTAACATCACTGATGGGCTCCTTCCAGCCATGGAAGCCTGGGTTTATGGCGCTCAAGTCACAGCGTTTTCTCTGCCGTGCCGGCACACGGACCCCAGACTCCAGCTCCTGGAAGGGGAGGCGCAGGGGCGGGAGGGGCCAAGGGTCTGCGGTGGGCGGGTGGGCCCCACAGGCACCATGCAGGGCCGGGTGACCTG
>NW_007097736.1:0-1250 GCF_000164805.1 Carlito syrichta
AAAGGTCCCTCCGAGGAGATGATGATTGACACAGAGCTGGGGAAGGGAGAGTGGGGAGTGACTTCTGGGGGTTGTATGGGGGGAGGAGGTCTGCAGAGGGAAGAGAAAGTCATCACTGGGCTGGGGGGTAAAGTGGGTGTTAGACAAAGAGGGGGCTGTGAGATTGGAATGGGTGAGAGAGGGCAGTGAGGATGTTGGAGAGGCCACGGGTGGGTGGGTGGGTGGACAGATGGAGGGAAGGGTGGGTTGAACAGATGGAAGGAGGGATGGGGGTGGGTGTATGGGTGGATGGCGGAGGGAGGGGTGTGTGGGTGTCTGAGCGGGTGGGTGGATGGATGGATGAACAAGTGGATGAGTGGGTGAGTGGGCAGGCGGTGGATGGATGGATGGACATGTGGATGTGTGGACGGGTGGGTGGGCCACGTAAACCCAGAGGAGGACTTCAGCTGTTCCTCTGAGTCCCTCAGGAGCCACAGAGGGTGTTGAGCAGGGGAGGGACAGGATCTGCTTTCTGTCGTCAGGCTCTCTGGTGTGTGTGGAAAACAGACTTCAGGGACGAGGGAGCCCAGGGAAGGGGTGACGGCAACTGTTCAGGTGAGAGAGGACGGTGGCCAGACCAGGTGGGGGCAGTGGACAGAGGGAGGGTGGCTCTATTCTGGCTTGTGTCCCATGGGAGCCATGGGTGGGCGACGGTAAGGCCGCGGGACAAGGCCCAGTCTCCCTTGCACAGATGGAGGATGGCTGGAGGTGGGGAACCACCGAGGACAGAGAAGCCAGGGGCCATGCAGGACACAGACCAGACACTCAGGAGTGTCGCCTGGAGGCGGCCGGTCGGGGTCTGGAGTTCAGGGCCACGGTCTGGCTGGAGGGAGAGATGAGGACTGGCGCACAGACACTGCTCCACGCCCAGGCCCGGAGTGGGCGAGGCAGAGCGGGCCCAGGGCCACTCCCCTTGGACGGCAGGAGAGCCGGGTCAGGCCGCTCTCCGGGGAGGGGGAGCGCAGCCTGGGCAGAGCTTCCACCCGGCCCCGCGGCCGGCTGACCCAGCCCGTGCCCCCCCGCCCCCCAGGGCCAGTGCTCCCAGATGTGCCACAACGTCTTCATCGTGGAGTCGGTGTGCGTGGGCTGGTTCTCGCTGGAGTTCCTGCTGCGGCTCGTCCAGGCCCCCAGCAAGTTCGCCTTCCTGCGGAGCCCGCTGACGCTCATCGACCTGGTGGCCATCCTGCCCTACTACGTCACGCTGCTGGTGG
>NW_007097736.1:1953-28191 GCF_000164805.1 Carlito syrichta
CCAGGAGTGAAGCCCAGCCGGCCCTTTGCCCACCCGCCCCGCCCCGATGTCTGCTTCCCTCCCTAAGGCGGTGGCGTGTTCGTTTCACCGTGTAAATAATACGCCTGGCAAAAGCGTGCTTTAGGGGGCTGCCCGGAGAGGAAAATACAAACAGCAGCAACAACTTGTCTGTCTTTCCTGTGAATTACGTCCCGTGGAAGGAAACCGATGAAAGAGAGAGAAAATGCCTTCCACGGGGCTCTCTTAGAAGAGGGAGCCAGGTGGCAGAGGCAGGGGGTTGCTTGAGTCCAGGCGTTCCAGACCAGCGGGGTAACATAGCGAGACCTCATCGCTACAAAAAAATCAAAAAATTAGCTGGGTGTGGTGGTGAGCCCCTGTAGTCCCAGCTACTCAGGAGGCTGAGGTAGAAGGACTGCCTGAGCCCAGGAGGTCAAGGCCGCAGTGAGCCATGATCGTGCCATTGCACTCCAGCTGTGGCAACCGAGTGAGATCCCAAATCAAAAAAAAAAAAAAAAAAGGAGCTGTGTTTCCCAGCAAAGCCAGCCAGCTGGGGTCTGCTGGGAGAGGGTCTCAAGCCTGTGGGACCCTCCGGGGCCTAGAGGGAAGGGACAGACAGACATGTTTCGAGAAATGCCCGGTCCATGCTGTGTTCTCTCTCTTTCTCTCTCTCTCATTTCTCATCGCTTCCCCACCTCCAGGCCTTTCTTTCTTTCCCTCTATCCTCCTTCCTTCTCTCCCACGTCTGTTACACCAGAAGGCCTGTTTCTCAAACATTCCCTCCAAGGCACCCCTAGCATCTGGGAGGTCGCCAAGGAGGCCGTCAGCGTTGCCGGCTACAAGGTGAAACCCTTTCGTCTTATCTTTGAAGGGTATTCTACCCCACATTTACCATATTTGAAAAAAGAAATGCTTTGCACCATTTACCTAAGTCTAAACTCAAACCTAGATTGGGGACCGGGCATGGCAGCTCATACCTGTCATCCCAGCACTTTAGCATGCTGAGGTGGGAGGATCGCTTGAGCCCAGGAGTTAGAGACCAGCCTAGGCAACATAGCAAGACTTTGTCTCTACAATAATAATAATAATAATAATAAAATAATAAAGAAAAAACCTAGAGCAGGGTTGATGCTCCAGCAAGGGGGTCTGTGGCTCTCTGGGCAGATGGAGAAGCACAATCTGATGTCACCAAAGCCCCCATCGTGCCCCAAAGGCCTGCAGAGCACTCACTCTGAATGACAAGTCATCTTGCTCTCTTTCTCTCTGTATCTCTGTATGTCTCTCTCTCTCTCTGTCTCTGTCTCTCTTTCTCTGTCTCTCCCTCTGTCTCTCCCTGTCGCTCTCTGTGTGTCTGTTTCTCCCTGTCTCTCTGTGTCTCTCCCTGTCTCTCTGTCTCTTTGTCTCTGTCTCTCTGTGTCTCTTTCTGTCTCTCTGTCTCCTCTCTGTCTGTGTCTCTGTCTGTCTCTGTCTTTCTGTGTGTGGGTCTCTCTCTATCTCCTCTCTCCTCTGTCTGTCTCTCCCTGTCTCTCTGTCTCCCTCTCTCCTCTCTCCCCCAACCCCCTTCTTGGGTGAAGAGGCCACGGCTATCCCCCCACGGTACACATGCAGTGATGCAGAGTGGAAATATCAACCGAGTCACGAGGGCCTCGTTAAAGGCTCCCCTGACACCTGCTCCAGTGACTCACCCTGAAAAGTAAGTTTTCCGACTAATTAGTGCTCCCTTCACCAGCCCAGTGGGTGTCGTAGCCATCAGGCACTGCCGTCACCATTAACGCCCAAGACTTACAGAGTGACCTTTTCCCCCCTCGTAAGTGGCTTAAGGAACAGGAGGCAACTGACAATGCTAAACAGACAAGAATGGGGTGCCCAGAGGCGGAACATGGAGCGAAACACAGAGGCTGGGTCGTGCGAGGAGGCCGACGCTGGGTGTCAGGATTGCGTCTTGCAGATTCTGATTCTGGTGGCCACCACAGACGCATGGTCCTGGGCAGCTCTCAAGATCTCACTTGGGGAACAAAAGACTCGAAATCCCGACCCTCGCACCTGGAGTGGGCCTCAGGACTGTAGCCCTGATTTAGAAGCTGCGATCACCTCACAGGCAGCTTCCAGGTTGTGACCTTTCTGTCTTTCTTAGCCATGGGGCCTGATTTTCACATGGGACTCCATTGCAGCGAGTCCAGCTGTAAATTAGATCATATAAGAGCTGCTCTGATCAAGGCACAGTACGTGTGAGCTATTCCTGATGGCGCCTCCCTTCAGCCCCCCATACAGACCACAAACGCCACACAGGCAGGGAATGTGTGTGGAAACCACCACGATGGGAGACAGCACCACAGACCTTTCCATGTGGGTTTTACTTTTTAGGTCACATGGTCATCCCCCCTCCACCCCATCTCTGATTTAGCTCAGAGCTTCACCAGGCCCCCTCTCCAGGAGGGACTAGAACTAGGGTAAGGCGAGTGAGGCCCTGCCTCGGGCCCAACATGTAAGGGGCACCCAGAAACTCAGTAATTGTCATAAATCATATTTTAATGCAATGTGTTTAAAGATCAACATTGATGCCAAAACCCATGATGGGGAAAATATCAAGATGTTGAATAAAGACGGCATCTGTCTCTGCACTTGCACAACCCAGCCTCCCCACCAGACCTGTGTTCTGTTCTTGCCCGACGCCCTGGTGTGTATCCTGACAGCGTTTACCGGCCAAGGGCAAGGCTGGAGGATCACTCGAACCCATGAGTTTGAGACCAGCCTGGGCGACATAGCAAGACCTCATCTCTAAAAAAGTAAAAAAGAAAAAATAAATTATCTGGGCATGCTGGTATGCACCTGTAGTCCCAGCTACTCGGGAGGCTGAAGTGAAAGGATCACCTGAGCCCAGGAGGTCGAGGCTGCGGTGGCCATGAGCATGCCACTGCACTCCAGCCTGGGCAACTGACTGAGACCCTGACTCAAAAAAAAAAAAACTAAAACATATTTCCGCATGTGTGGAGTGACAGGATGAGGCACTGGAGCCAGGGAGCCCGAGCCCTCAGCAGGAGAGAGTGTGGCCTCCCTCAGACTTGCCCTCCAACAAGGGAAACATCCTCCTGGTCACTCTGTCCTACCTCTCCTCCTCTTCCCCAGCTCTTCCCTCTCTGGTCCTGTTTGCTTATACCCAAACCAACCACTTCCCTCCTCCATCCCCTCCCACCTGGAGGGTTCTGGGCGCCTCCTCCCTGGCCTCCCTGCTCCCTGCCTCTCCTGCCAGCAGAGGACCCTGCTGGAACCTGCCAGGTCACACTCCTCCTCTGCTCATAGCCTCATCTCACTCCTTCCACCTCTCACCCACTCACAGTCCAAGGCAGTTTCTCTAAAACCGCCTCCCCGACCTGGCCTCCCTGCCTCCTCCTGGTCTCTCCTCTCCAGTCCCGGCCCCACCTCCCCAACCTGGCCTCCCTGCCTCCCTCTCCCTCTCCTCTCCAGCTACACCAACCTTGTCTCTATTCATTGAACAGAGCGAGTACGGTCCCACCTCAGGGGCCCGCACGTGCTGTTCCTCTGCCTGGAAGACCCTTCTTTGAGACCCACATCCCTGGCTGGCTGACTCTCCTCGTTCAGTCTTGGCTCACTGAACAGACGCTTACCTTGCCCTTTCCTCAGCTCTGTATGGAAGGCCACACTCCTGGCGTGGCCCCACATATTAAGCGTGGCTTATATCCTCTGTTCTGATGCTCTGACTTCGGGGGCCTTGCTGACCCCAGTGGGCCTGTCCCTCCCCCATGACGGCCCCGCCCACGCACCCAGCCCCAGCTGCTGTGCCGTTGTAACTCACGGCAACCCCCTCTGTGGGGAACCACAGCAGCCAGAGATGCCTGGAGGTATGCCCCACCCCACAGAGCAGCCTAGGCAATGCCTGACAGACACTGGGAGCCAGGCCTCAGGCCCTGCCTCACCGTGGCTGTGATGCTGTCTGTGCTTCAGAGCTCCCGTGGAACCAGGCTGCACCCAAACTCCAGCTGAGCCAATCTGTGCCACGATTTCCCCCCTACTCTGCCCACTCCTACCTCCCTCCTTGTTTGTTTTTTGAGTTGGGGGTCTCATTCTATCACCCAACTTGGAGTCCAGGGGCACAATCATGACTTACAGCAGCCTCAACCTCCTAGACTCTGGCAATCCTTCTGCCTCAGCCTCCTGAGTAGCTGAGACTACAGGCGCACATCACATACCCAGCCAATTTTTTAAAAAAATTTTTTGCAGATAAGGTCTCACTGTGTTGCCCTGGCTGGTCTCAAACTCCTGGGCTCAAGTGATTCTCCCACCTCAGCCTCCCAAAGTGCTGGAATTACAGGCCAGGTAATCCCTGGCCCAAGCCTCCCTCCTGCTTCACAGGATTCTCCTGAGACTCTCTCTGTAATATGCACCTGAAGCCCCACCCGGCGGGGGGCGTCCAGAAAGCCTGACCCAAGACTGCAGGAGCTGGAGCAGGGTGACCGCACTTGTGAGCAGAGCTGGCCGGTGGGAGGAGGGAAGCCCAACCTGCTAAGGGCAGTGGGTCTGAGCAACCAAGAGCCTGCCTGTGCCCAGGAAGAAGCACGAGCCGCTGACCTCACCCAGGAACTGCCCCTCCCCTCCACACACATCATGTCTTAAGATAGCAGCATCGGTGAATCAAGTGGCCAACCACCCCAGTTTGCCCGGAACTGAGAGGGTTTACAGGATGCTCTATTTGGCATTTAGTATTCATTGCTAAAACCAGAAAAGTCCAGGAAAGCCGGGATGCGGTGGTCGCCCTCCTAGGCAGGCGTTCTGTACCCAAAGCTAGAAGCATGCCAGGTTAGGACCCCCAGAGCTGCAGAGACACGGACACAAGAGGCAGAGGCAGAGCTGTGTATACATACCACACAGCTGGTGAGTGTCCGGAATCAGGTGTCAGCTCCTCCACCTCTAACCCAGCACTCTTTCTGCAACACCCATTTCACCAAGGAAGAGTCATTGGGCCCAGGAGGGACATGGGCCGCCCCCAAACTGACCACTTCCCTCCTCCGTCCTCTCCCACCTGGAGAGGCATCCATTCTCCCAGGGTCTGGTGAGGGCCACAGGGTCAGAACTCCTAGTGCTTCATCCAACCCTCCGCTCTCCTCTTCCTCCTTAGTCAGAGAACTCTAGTTTGGGGTTTTTTGTTTTGTTTTGAGTCAAGATCTCGCTCTGTCGCCCAGGCTAGAGTGCAGTAACATGACCACAGCTCCCGGCAGCCTCGACTTCCTGGGCTCAGGCAATCCTTCCCTCTCAGCCTCCCGAGTAGCTGGGACTATAGGCATGTGCCACTACACCTGGCTAATTTTTTGACGTTATTGTGGAGACAAGGTCTTGCTATATTGCCCAGACTAGTCTCAAACTCGGGCTCAAGCGATCCTCCAGCTTCAACCTCCCAAAGTGCTGGGCTTACAGGCGTGAGCCACTGCGCCTGGACAAGGACCTCAGTTTTATCCAAGCACACTGCCACTGAGAATAAAGACTATATTTCCCAGCACTCTTTCTTTGCAGCAAGGTGTGGCCAGATTATTAAGTTCTGGCCAGCAAGATGTACGCAGCATCTTGGAGGGGATTTTGAGAAGGCTCTTTAAAAGGAAGGCAATGGCCCTTCTCTGTTCTTCCTGTTACTGGAACATAGATGTGATTGCTGGATCTCTAACAGCTCACTTGGGGCACCAGGTGACCATCAGGATGAAAGACAAGGGCTGAGGGCAGGAGAACAGAAAGAAGGGAGCTTGGGTCCTTGGGGACACCTTAGAGCTGCCACAGTAATGGACTCCTTCCTGGGATGGATGTTGGAGTTTTTATAGGCCCTGTCATCAAAGACACTCACTTTCTTCCTCTCTGAAGTAAGCCTGAGTGGAGTAGCAATGGGAGCCTGAGAACAGAGCTCACACAGAGGAGACCGGACCAAAGAATAGAAAGAAAATCTATGTTCTAATGACAACAGTGAGTCCCTAGATCCAGCAGTTCCTGAAAGCATTCCTTTCCCTGAACACTGATTCATGTTATCTAATGAATTCCCTTTTAAATCAGTAGGGGCTGAATTTCTCCATTTTCACTGACAGGTACATACCTGAACCTGAACTAGAATTCCAGGAATCATCCTGCGAACGTTAGCAGAACTCGACCTCCTGGCCTCAAGCAATCCTCCCACCTCAGCCTTCCAAAATGCTGGGATTACAGGCATGAGCCACTATGCCTGGCCGGTGCCCTTTTGGCCTAATATGACACCCTTAACGAGTGTCTTAAAGCTGGACTTAGCACTCTGTTTGAGTAAGCACATTGTTTTTTAGGAAGAGTAAGTGAATTTTTTTCTTAATTTGAGCCTCACTCAACAGGCACCTACTGTTATGTGAGTGGGACAAGCTAGAATAGCAGAAAGTATTACGAAACTCAGGACAAACAGAAGGAACTTGGACCTGAGAGCCAGAGAACATCAACTTTGATTCCTTGACAAGTCATTACCTTGCTGTGTGATCCTGGGCAAGTTTTTGACCCTCCCTGAACTTCTAGTTCTTCCTCTGTAAGGAAGGAACAACAGGCCAGGCTCCATGGTTCAGCCTGTAATCCCAGCACTTTGGGAGGCTGAGGTAAGTGGATTGCCAGAGCCCATGGGTTCCAGACCAACCTGGGCAACTTGGTGAGACCTCATCTCTACAATAAATCAAAAATTAGCCAGGCATGGTAGTGTGCACCTGTAGTTCTGGCTACTTGGAAGACTGAGGCAGAAAGACCGCCTGAGCCCAGAAGGTCGACGCTGGGGTGACCCATGAGCATGCCACTGCACTCCAACCTGGGCGACGGAGTGAGGCTCCAACTCAAAAAAAAAAAAAAAAAAAAAAGGAACAATAATATTATCACCTAGGTCGGGTACAGTGGCTCATGCCTATAATCCCAGCACTTGGAGAGACTGAGGCAGGAGGATCACATGAGCCCAGGAGTTTGAGATTAGCCCGAGCAATATAGTAAGACCTTGTTTAAAAAAAAAAAAAAAAAAGTTTTTAATTAGTCAGGCATGGTGGTGTACAACTATAGTCCCAGCTTCTCAGAAGGTTGAGGCAGAAGGATCACCTGAACCCAGGAGGTCTAGGCTATGGTAAGCCAGAATCGTGCCACTGCACTCCAGCCTGGGTGACAGAGTAAGACCCTGACTCAATTAAAAAAAAAAAAAGGTGATATGAAGATTAAATTAAATTAAACAGTATAGAAAGCATCACAATCAGAACTGCTCCATAGTATGTGCTCAATAAACAGTAGCTATTGTTACTATCATGAATAATTTCATAAGAACTCAATAGCAACAAGGAAAAAAGCCTGATCGATTAACAGCATGCACATGATGGGGGGGGGGTTGTGCTTTAGCCTTGGTTTTTGTAACATTTCAAGGGACTTTCACACATTCCTTATTTGCCTGAGAGGGAGCGGCGGTTAATTACAAATGCATTTTCACACTTCGTTACAGCAGGCTTGGCAGAAGCACACTTTAGAGATCTTTTCCCTAGCAGCTAGCTAGGGAGTGTGGGAGCTGCGCTGCTGTACAGAGACTCGCTGCACACCGCACCCCTGCCTTCCTTCACGGCGCGACTGGGATCCGGAGCCAGGCGACAGCCAGCTCCCGCTCCCGCTCCGCTGCGAGGCACGCGGGGTGGTGAGGAGACCATGCCCGGACCCTGCTTCTACCACTCACTGGCTGGGTGGCAGTGAGATGGTTACTTAACTTCTCGGATCGTTGTTTTTCTTATCTGGGAAATGGAGGTGATGATGACACTTTCCTCCAAGGGCTGTGTGGGGACCGAGGGAGGAATGAGATTATGCACAAAGTGTTCAGCAAACAGAATCCAGCAATGTTTTTTTCCCTAAAGCCATGAGGTCGAGTGGTTAGGTTTCCAAATAGCAGAAAACTCAACTTCAACTGGCTTACGAGGGGAAAAAAATGCGGTGAGGAGGGTGGTTAGAGCAAAGATATTCCCAGGTTCACACGACTGCAGAGTCCTAAAGGTCATGCCAGTTTCAGAACAGCCACACTATGTCACAAGCAGACCGTTTCTCTCCCTCTTGCAACTTCCACCATATTGGCTGCCTTCCTGGGTTCCCCGAGGTGATTCCTGGCAGTTCAAGACTCTCCCCTCATGGTGACAAAACACCTGCAGTGGCACAGTCTCTCATCTCAAGTGCAAGTTCAGTGGGAAAGAGCAAGGTATCTTTTGAGACTCTCCTCCCCAAGTCCCGAGACTCGCTCTGATTGGAGCAGCTTAGACCATGTGCCCATCCCTGAGCCAGTCAGCGAGACCAGGAGGAGGCAGTGCCCTGATTGGCCAGACCCTGGGTATAGGGTCTGAGGGTGGGTGAGGCATGAGAACAGAAGCAGAGAGCCTTTGGCGACCCAGTACTGTCCTCTCCTGAGAAAGTCTAGCATTGCACTCACTCAAAGGAAGATGCTCTAAGGAACTCTGTCCATTACAGTAGAGCAGGTATTGAAGGGTGACTTCGGAGCTGAGAGGCAATACATTGGTAACTGGCACACACCCTCAGGCTTGGCACTGCAGAGTCTTCTGCCCGGCAGGAGCTGCAGTCAGAAAGAAACAGCTGCTGCCCAGAGCAGGGAGGGAACAAGGAATAAATTCCCCACCACCCATCTGGGGCTGGTACCTCCGGTTGAAAATCCAACCAGAAGCCAGAAGGCCGGGCACTCGAGGTAGGCAATCTCTAACAGTCAATCCCTCAGAGTAGAGAACAGGTCTGGGGTACAGACGGGGAATGCCTGCTCTAGGTACAGCCTCATCCTGATTTTACAGAGGAGGCCCAGGGAAGGTGAGAAACCTGCCAAAGCCACACAGGAGCCCGTTCCACTGTGCTGAGCTGGCCAGTCTTGGAACCTGCCTGCATAAGCCCCAGGGAGGGAGCGGATGGAGCAGGGGCCGCACCAGAGGCTCCTGCTCTCCAAACAAGCATTTCTAGAAGCTCAAACACCAGTGTTGTCCCTTCCAGCAATTTCCACAAACCTGCCTCCACTTGCTCTGGAGTGGAGGAGGGGGATCCTTTGATTTCCATCTCATTCTCATCTTCCCCAAAACTATCTTTCATTTGCACATCGACTCAGGCTGCCAGGAAGTGAAAAGTAAGTGAGATAGAAGGAGAAGCCCAAAATGCAAAATGCAGCCACCGCGCACAGGGGGATCAAATAACAAAAAAGCAAACCGAATAAACAGCACCTGTGACAGGTGCTGTCTGTAAGTGGTGTGTGTGGATTGTCAACAGAAAGATGTTCTGCTGCTGATTTTCACTGCAAACCTGGGGCCTAGGCGGTCCAGTGAAGAGGAGGCTGGCTTGTGTTTGCCTCAGGAGACGCAGATTTGCATGTTGGTGGCCACAGTTTCTCTCTCCTGGTTAGGGTTCAAAGTAGCTGGGTTGCAGTGAGCTGGTGGGGAGAGGGCGCTCTCAACCCTTGCTACTCAAAGTGTGGGCCGTGGACCAGCGGCTCCTCCTCCACCTAGAAGCTTGTTGGAAATGCGGACCTTGCTGGGCAGTGGCTCACCGCCTGTAGTCCCAGCACTTTGGGAGCCTGAAGCAAGAGGATTGCCTGAGCACATGGGTTCGAGACCAGCCTGGGCAACATGGCGAGACCTCATCTCTACAATAAATGAAAAAATTAGCCGGGCATGATGATGCATGCCTGTGGCTCCAGCTACTTGGAAGGCTGAGGTGGAAGGATCACCTGAGCCCAGCAGGCCAAGGCTGCAGTGGCCGTGAGCATGCCACTGCACTCCAGTCTAGGTGACAGAGTGAGATGCCTACTCAAAAAATAAGAAAAAATAAGAAGGGTACCTGAATAATGACTATTTGTATACTTACCCCTGAGTTGTACCCCACATCTTTAAAATTAAAAATTAAAAAAATAATAAAAAATAAACACAGACCCCGACTTGAGGGATCAGAGTCTACATTTTAACAAGAGTCCACATGATCAGCATGTATGGTGACATTTGAGAGGTTAGTCTAAACTCACACTGGTGGACAAGGATCAAACTGGAAGTGGAGGAGGGTTTCTTTCTACTAGGGTGACCAACCGTTCTGATTTGCCCAGGACCTTTTCTTGTTGCAGCATTCAATGTCCTGTTCAAACCTGGATGGGCAATCACCCCAGCTACCAATCCAACCACCTCCGCCCTCTTCTAAGGCCCAGACTCTTAAAAATCCCAAAGAAATGGCCAGGTGCAGTGACTCATGCCTATAATCTCAGCACTTGGGGAGGCCATGGCGAGAGGATTGCTTGAGCCCAGGGGTTGGAGACCACCCTGGGCAATATAGTGAGACCTCATCTCCACAACTTTTTTTTAATTAGCCGGATGTAGTGGGCGTGCACCTGTAGTCCCAGCTACTCGGGAGGCTGAGGCAGAAAGATCCCGTGAGTCCAGGAGGTTGAGGCTTCTATAAACCATGATTGTGCCACTGCACGCCAGCCTGGGAAACAGAGTGAGACCTTGTCTCAAAGAAAAAAAACATCCCTAAGAGAAGACTCTGACTCCCCACTGCCTACAGTCTAAGAGCCTAGGGAGGCCTGAAGTCCTCTGAGGCTTGGCCCCAGCTGCCCTCCCAGACTCCTCCTTCTCTACCTCCTCCTCTCTCTTGGAGGGGGAGTGTAGGGGGTCTGCAACCAGCCAATGGGTATGCGGAGGCAGAGACACCAGACCCAGACAAGCTGCAAATGAGACCCCGACTCAAAATAATAAATAAATACATAAGTGAAAAGGGTTAAGAGCGAGCTACTTCTTTCCGAGCCGCGGTTTCCTCCTCTGTAAAGTAGGCGTGCTAATGAGAACACCTACTCATAGGGTTATCACATGGATGAAGGAATCGTTGCACCTAACATGCTTAAAAGATCACCCGCACATAGTAAGCATTCGATTAATATTGCTGGAGCCTGTGCGCTGCCAGAAGTCTGCAGCCCCTACGCCGCTGGAGTTAGATCTAGGATTGTAGTGGACGCATTTCTGCTTTGGGGAACTTATTTCTTTCTTTCTTGAGTTGGAGTCTCACTCGGTAGCTCAGACTGGAGTGCAGTGGCCGCTCCCGGCCACTGCAGCCTCGACCTGCTGGGCTCCGGCGATCCTTCCGCCTCAGCCTTTCAAGTAGCTGGAATTACAGGCGCGCGCTACCATGCCCAGCTAATTTTTTTGATTTGTGGTAGAGATGAGGTCTCACCAAGTTGCCCAGGCGGGTCTCGAACCCGCGGGCTCAGACAATCCAGGGGAACTTATTTCTGTTTTTTTGTTTTCGCCTTGGCTTGGAACTTTCTTCCAATTTTGAGGCATTCCTAATGTTCTATGCAGAGCAGTCTCTGGCTACAGGACTCACTTTCCCAGTCACCCCTGGAGGACAAGGGCACGTGACACTGGATCCACCAATAAGGCGCAGGCGCGCCAGGGAGGCCAGGAAGAGGCGGGGTCGGGGCAGTGCTCCTTCCGGCGCCTGCGCTACGCGGGGGCTGCGTCCTTGGCGGTGAGCGGCAGTTGCTGGTCTTCAGTTAGAGCTGGCCGGCTGTAAGGCCGTAACAGAGACTCCTGAGATGTTGAGCGCTGCTCTCGGGTCTGCCAAGGCCCAACCGTGGACCCAGCGCTTCCGCTGTCATGAGTGGAGGTGTAGCACAGGGCTCGGCGCGGGGGCGAAGCGGCGTGGCCCCAAGTTCAAAGCCCGGCGCGCACATGCTAGGTTTTAGAAAGTTATCTTTCTAGGGTTCCGTTTCCTCCTCTGCAAAATGCGGGTGCGAGTAACACCATGTGCTCCGGGGAGCTGCGGGGAAAGTGAGAGGGGGCGGTGCGGACACAGCGCACGCGACAGTGGCTTGGTCTCGTTATTATGTTTTAACAACGGCTTAGAATACATGAAATGATATGTATGGGATTGCAAAAGAAACCCGTCACGGTGCAATACAGCTCTCAAAGTAGTTTTTAAAACAGTTGGGGCCTTTGTCTTGCTAAGCACTGGCCAGGCCGCCTGCTGATTGAACTATGGCCAAGCCTTGTTTCCTAGCTTTGGCCCCCTCCCTTATCTTGGGGGAGTGAATCTCCTCTCCCTCTCTACCTCCCTCCCTCTCATTTACTTTCTAAATAAACCATATTTTCCAATCTAAAAAAACCAATTGGGTCGTTCAATAATAAATGCAGTTCTTTATCACCCGTTAACAACAGATCACAGTGACTCTAACAACTTCCATAACTTGGGGATATGCAGGAGTAAACAATATTACCAGATTTCTGGCAAGCGGAATGTGATATGGAAATATCTGGGATTTTAGCGGTGAAGTTGTCACGGCTCCTACTCATGCTGTGGGGGCTTGTTGCTGCATTCATAGTGGAAGGAAATGTTCAACTTTAATTAGAGGTTAGTGAAATGAACATTCAGCACCATCTGAATTCCCACCCTCCCAGTTTAAAATCCTTGGCCCGACACAAGTAACACTTAGTGATTACCTAAGCCCTCAACATCAATTAGTGGCCAGTTGACTCATTCATTCAGTCAACAAATATTGGGCACCTAGTCTAGGCCAGGTCCTGTTGCAAGCACTAGGGTTACATAAGTGAATGAAACAGGCAAAAAATTCTGACCTCGTGGAGTTTACATTTCATTCAGGGAAGTCAGACAATAAACAAAACAAATAAGTATAATATACTGTGTTAGATAGTGATGAGTGCTAAGGAGAAAAATAAAATGGGAGGGGGTGTGTGTGTGTGTCTGTTGGGTACAGGGGCCCCAGCTTCCTCCCTGTTAAACACAGAACTGCACAGGGAGAGGTATGTTGTACCCCATGCTCCCTTCCTGTTGTAGGAGTGTCCTGAAAGGACGCACCCAGGGATGCAGCAGCCACCCTGTGCCTCTGAGACAGCATGCCAAGGCTGGTGCCAGCATGCCAGGGAATGGAAGGACAGAAAGAACATGGGTCCTTGATGAGATCCATGGGCTACCAAAGCAGCCCTGGACCAGCTATTTCCCAACTTCCTACGAAGTAAAAAGGGCATCTTCTTCAGCCACTGGGGTGGGGCTGTCTGTTACTTGCAGCCAGAGGCATTCTGGCTGATAATACTAACCACTTCCTAGCTCTGAGGAGCTCCATGCCAAACTGGATACATCATGGCACAGTCTGCTCACATGACTGCTCCTTCCTGTTTCCATCATCCAAGTGGCCATTACTGACCTTGCTACAAAAAAGCATGGTTTCTCATCTAATATCAGCGCAGTTTTCTGTTTCTTCTCCTGAGCACCCAGTGAAGCAGTTCGACTGCATTTAGGGCCATGTTGTGCGAATAACTCACAATGTTAAAGGCAGAATCAGTCCACACAGTGAGACGTCAACACCCCAGGAAAGGCAGGAGCAGCAAGCCTAAGTCTCCTGTGGCGCCTTCGCTCCCGGGTGTCTGTTCTTACCTAGGGGTGGCTGACAGAGGCCCGCCTGCCCTATTTGAAAATCGATTCCCCTCCCGGTCTCTCTCTCCTCACCTCCCCCAGATGTCTAGTTGACTTTGCATAAGTTGAGCTTGTTGGCTTGGCCCCGGATGAGGCGTAGGACTTAGGCCAGGTTCCTGAAGGTCTCTGTCTGGCCGTACTCATCTTCCATCTCGGTCCTCAGAGTGCGGGTCCCAGGCTGCAGCATCAGCAGCCCTCTCTGTGCCTGATGGCTGTGTTCTCAGGATGAAATTAGTTCACACCCATACGGAACTCAGAACAGAGCCTGGCACAAAGTCAGGTCTCAGTCAAAAAGGAGAGAGAGGGGGCCAGAGACTGATTTCCAGTCCCTCCCCCCAGTGGCTTTTTAAAAAAATTATAGTAAAACACGCATAACATGGAATTTACCATGAGTGACATTTGATAAATTCACAACGTGTTGCAGCCATCGGTACCGCCATCCTGTTCCAGAACATTTGATGGAAAACCTTTAGCTGTTAGTAGTCACACCCCATTTCCCCCGCTGAGTCCCTGCAACCAGGAACTTGCCTTCTGTCTAAATGGATTTGCTGACCCCGGGCAATGTGTGCAAATGGAGTCATCCAAAGTGTTGCCTTTTGCGCCTGGCTTCTTTCACTTAGCAACGTTTCCAAGGCTCACCCGCGCCATAGAGGGTGTCAGCACGCCATTCCTTCTGTCCGTTGCATAGATGTGCCACATCTCTCTCCAGGCTTTCGCTGATGGACATCTGGGTCGTTTTCACCTTCAGCTACCACGAATAGTGCTTTGGTTTCCAGTGTTCCTGGCCACTGACTCTGAGAGAGGCAGCGTGGCCTGACCTCGAGTCCCGCCTTGCCTCCCGTTGGCCGAGCGACCCCCAGAGAAGTGTCTTGAATCTGAGAGCCTTGGCTTCCCCCAAAATGCCAATTTCACAGGGTGGAACAGATGACAGAGGAGACACGTAACATCTCCCGGGTGCCCAGCCGCACACACCAGGGCCTTGGGGCTCTCTTCCTCCCCCGGTAGAGGCCAACAGCAACTCTTCCCAGAGGTGAAAAGGCAGAAGCATAAAGACCGCATCTGGATGTGGTTTATTTGGACTGTGCGTGGTATCGTGAGTCACCAGCGTTTGAAAACCTGGAGTTTTTTTCACAGAAATCTAGGTTTCTGCCTTCTCTACCGAATGTGAACCTCCGGCACCACCGGGCCTGTATCCCACGGGCACAGGTGGGTCACAGCCGACCCCTTTAGATGGGTGTGGCTGTCCCTTGGCTCACCGTCCTGCCAGCCACAAGCCAGTTGCTCCTGCCATCCAGCCGGAGTGTCTGTCTGTTGTAGTAGAAATCGACTGCTCTCTGCTTTTTTCACTCCGAGTGGGGAGGTAAATGTCACCCCAAGACAGCACGTGTTTCTCACACCCCCCACCTTTCGATATGTCCCCTGTGTGACCCTTGCCTTATTTTATACAGCAGCGGGAGGAAGAAGGGGTCTGCCCACCAACGAGTTTTGGAGCTCCCTGGCTCATCACAGACCCGACACACAGGTTCACTCACGACCCTCCTCTGGAGCTTACATGTCCAGACACGTTAACACGCCAGAAGCTGGCCTGCGTGTCACTCCCTTCCTGAGCTGGAGTCAGGGAGCCACAGGCTCAAACTGAATGGTAGGAGTCTGGCTGGGTCCACAGAAGTGTGTCTGTTCCTTGTCCTTTACCCCCACTTACCGGTCAGTTTAGGAACTACAACCTGGGGCCAAAACAAGGCTCTCCCCTCCCAGGCTCCTTGTAAATATCCAGGATTGTACATTTCAATAAAGGAAGCAGGAACCTTGAAATACCTGGACATCGGGAAGAAGTTCTCTCTCAGGCTCCCTTTTCTGCCCAAGTTCCCTTGGACCTGTCTGTATGGGCAGGGGGAAATGGTTCAGCCCCCCCCAACACCTGCTCTGTGTCCTAGGTAGGCGTTTGGTGGGATGTCTTCACGATAGTTTTCATGGCTCCAGTCTCAAGTCAGAAGTCAATCCCAAAACTTGGGTCTATAAGCATGAGAAGGATACAGTCTTTTCCCAGATCATCACGTGCTTGGTTATGTCTGATTCTTCAGTCCCCAACTCAAATGCCACCTCCTCTGTAGGTTTACCCTAGCCCCCTTTTTGAACAAGCCGCCAGACACCTACCCACCCACTCCCTCCTCATTCAGGATTGATTTCATCCATCGCTAATTTTTTTTTAGTCAGGGTCTCACTCTGTTGCCCAGGCTGGAGTGCAGTCACACAATCACGGCTCACTGCAGCCTCGACCTCCTGGGCTCAGGTGATCTTTCCACCTCAGCCTACTGATCAGCTGGGACTGCAGGTAAGTGCCATCCCACCCGGCTAATTTTTTAAAATGTTTTGTGGAGATGAAGTCTCACTATACTGCCCAGGCTGGTCTCGAACTCCTGGGCTCAAGCAATCTGCCCATCTTTGCCTCCCAAAGTGCTGGGATGACAGGTGTGAGCCACCGTATCCAGCCGCTAGCATTTTTTAATTGTTGATGTATTTCCTACCTGTTTGTTGCCCGTCGACTCCAGTAGAAAGCAAGCATCCTTCTCTCTTAGTCTAATTTGATCCTCACTCCCACTCTTTAGGACTACTATTCGCTTTACAAATACCTCATTAAAAAATTTTTAAAGGCAATGCTTTCTCATGGTAGACGATTGAGAGCATACATGAAAATAGTTTTAAAAGAAAGCCAAAATAACCTATAATCCCACCACCAACAGATAGCACATATTGGTGGGAAGGCTTTTAGCTTATAAAACGTCACATGAAACAAGGATGCAACTTACATTGACAGTGAAAGACCATTTTTCACCTATCAGATTGGCAGGTTCAAAAAGCTTTGCACTGAGGCAGGAGAACTGCTTGAGGCCAGGAGTTTAAGACCAGCTTAGCCAGACCTCGTCTTTACAAAAACATTTTTAAAAAATTAGCCAGGCATAGCTAGGTGTGGGTGGCTAACACCTGTAATCACAGCACTTTGGGAGGCTGAAGCAAGAGGACTGCCTGAGTCCAGGGGTTTGAGACCAGTCTGGACAATTTGGTGAGACCTCATCTCTACAATAAGTCAAAAAATTAGCTGGATGTGGTGACATGTGCCTGTGGTTCCAGCTACTTGGAAGGCTGAAAAAAAAGCCAGGCATGGTGATGTATACTTGTAGTCCCAACTACTCAGGAGGCTGAGGTGGGAGGATCACTTGAGCCCAGGAGTTTGAGGCTACTGTGAGCCATGATCATGCCATTGCACTCAAGCCTAGGTGACAGAGGGAGACCCCAACTCAAAAAGAAAGAAAAGAAAAAGAAAAAATAGAGACCAGACATGGTGGCTCACAACTGTAATCCCAGCATTTTGGAAGGTCAAGGTGGGTGGATTGCTTGAGCCCAGGAGTTCGAGACCAGCCTGAGCAACACAACTAGACCTCATCTCTAATTTTAAAAATACATATATAGGCAGTTGTAGGATTCTACCAGGGGGAAGCATACCTCATCAACAAGGGTACCTGCATAATGAACATTTGTATGCTTAACCCTGAATTGTACCCCACAGCTTTAAAATAAAAGATTAAAAAAAAAAAAAAAATATATATATATATATATATAGCTTTGTACTTCATAATCACAGGGGAGTTGAGAAACAGGCCCTCTGATGCACAGTTCACACAAACTCTTTGGGGAATAATTTGGCAGTATGACCCAAACATAAAATGCAGCTGATCTTTGCCCCAGTGATTCCACTTCTAGAAAGTTACCCTCCAGGAACAAGTAGGTATGTACACCAAAACGTTCATTGCAACCATTTGTGGTGGAAAAAACAAAACGAAATACTGGAAGCCAGCTGGGGGAACTTATCTGGGCCACAGACTCCCAGAGCATTCATGGAAAGGACTGTATTTCCATACAGGCATGGGTGTCCCTTGCTTTGGTGTATATTTTACTTCATGCATTTAAAAAGATTTTTCTGAGCAAAGGTCGCTAGGCTTCACCAAAATGCCAAAGAGAAATGTGACACAGAAATAGGTGGCGAGCCCTTCATGAAAAGGGACTGGCCGATTTGATTCTGGTCTGTGCTATATGGTGGGAGACACACTGGGCTGATAAAAAAAAGGATTAGGTTATCTCCATGTACTGAGCTGGAACAATCTCCAAAGTACATTGTTAAGTGAAAAAAGCAAGGTGTGAAACGGCATGTGGAAGAGTGTGTAGTGTATGCTCATGTTTGTATTTGAGAGAAGGACATTGGCCGGGCTCTGTGGTTTTCCCCTGTCATCTCAGCACTTTGGGAGGCCAAGGCAGGAGATTCCTTGAGCCCAGGAGTTCAAGACCAGCCTGGGCAACATAGCAAGACCACATCTCTATAAAAATCAAAAAATTAGCCTGCTGTGGTGGCGTGTGCCTCTAGTCCCAGCTACTCGGGTGGCTGAGGCTGAAGGATCATCTGAGCCCAGGAGGTCGAGGTTGCAGTGAGCCATGATCGTGCCACTGCACTCCAGCCTGGGCGACAGAGTGAGACCCTGACTCAAAAGAGTGTGGGAGAAGGGAGGGAGGGAAAGAGAGAAAGAGAGAGAAGAAAATGTTTATACCTCTGCCTGTACCTGCTCTCACCATCTCTGAAGGAGACTTAAGACACTGATCACCATGGCTATTACGGAAAATAGAACTGGGGGCCTGAGAGTTGGGGTGGGGGAATACCTTTTTTTAAAATTCCTTCTGTTTTTGGACTCTGGATTTTTTAAAGGTGTGTGTGACTATTTAAGTTCAACTTGGTAAGTTAAAATAAATCTGAAGCTTCGCCCTTGAAGCTATAACATTTAGTAGAGTCTCGTAGCATGTGTTGGAGAAAAGATAACTACATGACAACTAAAGTGACTACTTATTTACTTAAAAAAAAAAGTTGCACTCAGTCGAGTTCACAGTTCACCCTGTTTAGAATTCCTTTCTAAGAGAACATGGTTGTCCTGAGGCAGACCGAAAAGTCGCAGTCTCTGGGACCCGCTGTGGCTTCTGCTACCCACACCTTCTTCCTGCCCTCCTGGAATCTTTATGCTACTCTGGAGTGTGTGTAAATAGCTAGACCCTAACTAAGAAAATATTTAATCCTGTCTACTTTTTTCCCCCAAGAGTTGAGGTGTTGCTCTGTTGCCCAGGCTGGAGCGCAGTGGTGCCATCATAGCTCACTGCAGCCTCGAACTCCTAGGCTCAAGTGATCCTTTCTCCTCAGCCTCCTGAGTGGCTGTGACTACAGGTTTGTGCCAAACGCCCAGCTAATTTTTTAAATGTGTTTTTAGAGACACACTCCTGCTATGTTGCCCAGGCTTGTCTCAAACTCTTGACCTCAAGCCATCCTCTGACCACACCCTCCCCAAGTGCTGGAATTAGAGGCATGAGGACTTTTTTTAAAGATTCTAATATTGAACCGTGGTTTAGAAAAAAAAACAAACCCTGCCATCTTAACCATTTTTAAGTATGCAGTTCAGTAGTGTTGTTATACTCACATTTTGTGCAACCAATCTCCAGAGCTCTTCATTTACATAACTGAAACTCTGTATCCATTAAGCACTAACGATTCGTTCCCCTGACAGCAACCATTTGACTTTGTGTCTCTGTGAACTTGACTTCTCTAGGTGCTCGTGTAAGTGGAATCAGACAGTGTTTTTCCTTTTGTGGCTGGCTTATTTCTCTCGGCGTCATATCCTCCAGGCCCATCCGTGTGGCAGCATGTGTCAGAACTCCCTTCCTCTTCAAGGCTGATTAATATTCCATTGCATGGATGGACCCCATGTTCTTATCTATTTGTCTGTCAATGGACACTCGGGCTGCTTCCATCTTTAGGACATTGCAAAGAATGCTTCTATGAACATGGGCAAATATCTCTTCAAGATCCTGTTTTCAATTCTATTGATAGATACCCAGAAGTGGAATTGCTGAATCACATGGTGATTCTGTTTGTAACTTGTGGGGGACTCACCATACCGTCTTCCAGAACAGCTGTACCATTTCACATCCTCACTGACAATGCACAAGGGTTCCATTTCTCCCACATCCTCGCCAACTCTTGTTATTTCTGTTGTTTTGATAATAGCCATCCTACTGTCTACTTTTGACAGATTCGGCCACCTGAAATCTCAAAGCTTGAGGCAGCCAATCAAGGTGAATTTGGAGAAAGTGTCAATAATTCAGATTCCAGCTGGGTGTGATGATTCACTCATGCAACCCAGGCACTTTGGTAGGCTGAGCCCAGGAGTTCGAGACCAGCCTGGACAACATAACGAGACCTCATCTCTTTAAAAAAAAAAAAAATTTAGTCAAGCATGGTGGTGCACACCTCTAGTTACAGCAACTCAGGAGGCTGAAACAGGAGGATCATCTGAACCCAAGAGGTTGAGGTTGTAGTGAGCCATGATCATGCCACTGCACTCCAGCCTGGATGACAGAGTGAGAGACTCTGACTCAAATAATAACAATAATAATAATAATAATTCAGCCAGACTCAGTGGCTCAGCCTGTAATCCCGCGCCTTTGGGAGGCTGAGGTGAGTGGATTGCCTGAGCCCGTGGGTTCGAGACCCGCCTGGGCAGCGAGACCTCATCTCTACAGTAAATCAAAAAAATCAGCCAGGCATGGAAGCGCATGCCTGTAATTCTGACTACTTGGAAGGCTGAGGCGGAAGGATCGCCGGAGCCCAGCAGGCAAGGCTGCGGTGGCCGGAAGCGGCCACTGCACTCCAGTCTGGGCAACCGAGTGAGACTCCAACTCAAAAATAAATAAATAAATAATAATAATAATTCAGATTCCCCCCTGAGAAGAAAAGTGAATCCCTTGTGAGAATGACTCAAAAAATAACATCAAAACTGGGAGAGAACTCAGAGGCCTTTTGATTCGAGTCCTTTGGGTGGGGAAACTGAAGCCAGAGAAGAGGGGTGTCTAGCTCTGAGCACAATTTGAGCAGGAAATAGAGTGACAGCTTTCATTCCACCTCACTACACCATGGCCCAGGTCCAAGATAAATCTGCCTCAATACTCGACAAGAACGGGCAAGAATGCCCACATGACTAAAGACGGCATTTGTAGTTGTCAGGGCAGCAGCAATGATGTAGCTGATGGCTCCAGGGCTGGGTAGGGCTCCATGGTGACAGGCAGGGTGGGGCTCTTGCTCACCCTGGTCTCTGGCTGGGGACGGCATCGGGGTAGGGAGGTTCTCTGCCTGAAAGTTGATGGCATATCCAGAGTTCTGAGTAAGGACCCGTTCTGGGGCCCACCTCCTCACTGTCTGTGCACTGCTGGGGGAGGTCCACCCCTCTCCCCAGAACTGATGTCCCTCTGCGAGGGGAGGACCACTGCGTCTTCCTTGTCCAAGAATCCTTGGCCCCTCTCTCCAAGCCCAACCCTGGTTCCAAGCTCTACACGTGACAGCACCTGAGAGATGACAGGTGCATACAGCTGAGTCTAGAAAGGCAGGCCACACACACCTGGGAGCCACAAGCCCTCTCTGTGCCTCAGTCCTTTCAGGGGTGGGGAGCACAACCTCAGCTTAGAATCTGGGTTCTAATCCCGCCTCTAACACCGGCCACAGGGTGACCCAGGTCAGGCCCGGCAATCTCTGTCTCAGTTTCTTCACCTGTTAAGGAGGAATAATAACAGTACTCGCCTCCTAAGGCTGCTGTGTGAGTTAAGTGAGTTGATATTTCTTTTCTTTTTTTTTTTTTGAGTTGGAGTTTCACTCCATTGCCCAAGCCGGAGTGCAGTGGCACACTCATGGTCACACCAGCATCAACCTGCTGAACTCAGGAGATCCTTCCATCTAGGCCTTCCAAGTAGCTGGGATTACAGGTGCATGCGACCACACCTGGCTAATATTTTGATTTATTACAGAGACGAGATCTTGCCAAGTTGCCCGGGCTGTTCTTGAACCCGCGGGCTCAGGCAATCCTCTCACCTCGGCCTCCCAGAGGGCTGGAATTACAGGCTTGAGCCTCCGCACCCAGCCGTGAGTCAATATTTCTGCAGCCGTCAGCACAGCACCTGTCTTGCAGGAAGCCTTGTTATTGCTGTGTCCATTGTGGTGTATTTATTGCAATGTGTATGGGGGGAATTCATTCAGGACAGAAAATCTAAGATTTCATAGATAGCATTGCTAAAAATAAGAAGAAAGTATTTTTTCTTTTTTTTTTAGTTTGTTTAAAGAAAGTATTTTTAACAAAAAAAAAGTTGATTTAAAGAACGTGACTTTTTAAAGTCAAATATCCAGAATGACACACGTTTGGAAAGTGATCTGGCGCCCCCTGCTGGCACTGCACGCAGCTGTCTTGCTGGTCCTCTCCTGCCGAGGCCGACTGGAAGGGTCAGGCTGAGGAAGCAGAGGAGGTGGCCTGGGCCACTTGCACGGAGAGTCGTTCCCCGGGGAAGGTGTGATGCTTCCAGTGACCAGTCCAGGAGAGCGTGTCCCTGCCGTGTCCAAGTGGCTCCCTGGTGAGCCCACTCACCTCATCGTAGTCCTTCGCTAGGAAAGAGGCAGGATGCAGTGGCTCACGCCTGTCATACCAGCACTTTGGGAGGCCAAGGTAGGAAGATCGCTTGAGTCCAGGAGTTCGAGACCAACCTGGACAACATAGTGAGACCTCGTCTCTACAAAACTCTTAAAAATTGGTTGGTTGACTTCCAGCCTCCAGCTCTTACCTCTTTTTTTTTTTTTTTTTTTTTTTTTGAGTCGGCATCTCACTCTGTACCCCAGGCTGGAGGGCAGTGGCACAATCATGGCTCACTGCAAGCTCGCCCTCCTGGGCTCAGGTGACCTTCCCACTTCTGCCTCCTGAGTAGCCGGGACTATAGGCACTCGCCACTGTGCCCGGCTAATTTTTTTTTGCTTGTTTGGTTGGTTGGTGGAGCTTTTTGTTGTTTTGTTTTGTTTTGTTTTTTTGTAGAGACAAGGTCTCTCTAAGTTGCCCAGGCTGGCCTCAAACTCCTGGCCTCAAGCAGTTCTCCCACCTTGGATGCCCAAGGTGCTGGGATGACGGGTGTGAGCCCCTGTGCTCGCTGTCTTTCTCTCTTTACCCCCGTCTCATCCGTTTCTCTCACCAACTATGAGTTCCAAGGAGGCGCGTTTCCTGCCTGTCTGGCCTGCTTTATGTCTCCAGCACCCCCTCAGTGTTCCGCAAACATTTGTTGACCGAATGAACTCTGTCCCCACTTTACACACAAAGGGGCGCAGAGATGAGAGGGACTTCTCTAAGGCCACACGGTTCAAAGTGTCCCTGAAGGTCTTGCCTTTGACCTATGCCCTATGGCCCAGGTCTGGCCTGCTCACACCTGCATCCATTCAGCCATCCCCCAGTGAAGTCGCTCTTTCCTTTTGGGGGGTCGCCTCTGGTCCACAACTTCTTCTGCATCACTGACTCTGGTGACCTCACCCGGGCTGAGTTAGTCATCGGGCCATCGTGGGAGCCAGCTCCGTGGTACAATCCCTGGGCCGTGACTCATTCCCACTGACATTTGCGAAGAATGTGGAGACACAATGTAAGTGGAACTTTTCACTCACAGGGAAGAGGAACGGGTTGCTCATCCCTCCGCCACCAAACTGGCAGGCTGACCTGTATGGCCTCCAAGAGCTGCAGACAGTGGTGGAGACTATTCTAGATGTGCGTACAGGCATACTCAAAACTCAGACACGTCGCACAGAGTCATCAAATATCCCAAACCCTAACTCAGACCATAAGATGATTGCCAGAGTAATTTGCTCAGTTATTCCACAAATAGACAAGGATAGCATATAGTATGTCAGATGGGGCCAAAGCCATGGAGAAAAACAAAGGAGGGAAGCCCCAAAGAAGGTGCAATTTCAAATGGCATGTTTAAACCAGACATGGTGGCTCATGCCTATAATCCCAGCCCTTTGGGAGGCTGAGACGTGAGGATTGCTTGAACCCAGGAGTTCAAGACCAGCCTAGGTCACATGGTGAGACTTGTCTCTACAAAAATAAAAATAAACGAGCTGGGTGTACTGGTGTGCACCTGTAGTTCCAGCTACTTGGGAGGTTGAGGCAGAAGGATCACCTGAGCTTGGGAGGTCAAGACTGCAGCGAGCCGTGAGTGTGCCACTGCACTCCAGCCTGGGAGACAGAGTAAGACCTGACTCCAAAAATAAAATAATAAAATGGCATATTTAATCTTTAGGTGATTTAAATTACATGGTGAGGGAAGGCCTCCCTGAGAAAACAACACTGGGGCAGAGTGGAAGGAAAAGCCTGTGCAAAGGTCCTGAGGCTGGTGTGTTGGAGGCACAGTGAGCAGGGGGAGAGGCTGGGGAAGGGAAGGGGGCAGATCAGGGCCCTCTGGGCAATTGGGCTTTTGCTGTGAGTGAGATGGGAGCAGGGGAGGGAGAGATTGAGCACAGGAGCGGGGGAGGGAGAGGTTGAGCACAGGTGTGATGAGGCACCCCTGAGGTGTTAACAGACTCCCTCTGGGAGCAGGAGGCTGGGGGCAGGGATGTTTTCAGACAAAACGTGATGGTGCGTAGACCAGGCCGTGGGGAGACACGGGTAGACCCTGCAAGTATTTTGAAGGTGGAGCCCACAGGGTTTGATGACAGATGGCACATGGGAGTAAAAAAAATGTTGGGTCATGAATGATGTCAGGCTGGGCACGGTGGCTCACGCCTATCATCTCAACACTTTGGGAGGCCGAGGTGGGAGGATCGCTTGAGCCCAGGAGTTAGACACCAAGTGAGACCCAGACTCTACAAAAAATGAAAAATAAAAAACCATCTGGGTATGGTGGCATATGCCTGTAGTCCTAGCTACTCGGGAGGCTGAGGCAGAAGGATTGCCTGAGCCCAAGAGGTCAAGGCTGTGGTGAGCCATGATCACGCCACTCACTCCAGCCTGGAGGACAGAGGGAGACCCTGACCCCAAAGGGGCTGCTATGCACCCCAGGGTGGAATTGGGGCCCAGCATCCCCTCCTCGCCCCAGTCCGGGTCCGGGTCCGGGCCCCGCCCCCCCACCCACAACTGGTAGAGATGGACTCAGCCAAAAGCATCCCAGCTCAGCTTCCACCGCACAGCAAGCATCTGGCTCCAGCGACGGGGCCCCACTCACCCGGTGCTGGCATCCCGGGCACCCCCATCCAGGGTGGAGGGCGCTCCACAGCCAAGCCTGCCGCGGGGGAGCGGCTGGAACACAGATCCTGTCCCCCTACCCTTGGCAGTGAAGTCCCGCTGCGCAGCCCCCGGGGCCCACTGGGGACACAGCGGAGTGAGGTGGTGGAGACGGAAGCCTCCACAGGAAATCTCCGCCCTGAGCTTGTTCTGCACCCGGAGGCCGCTTCACCTTCTGATCGGGCCTTGCCTGTAGGTACCCAGTTATCGCTGGAGGACCAGGTGCCACCTTGGAACCAAATGAGCTCCCTTCCAAGCAGGCATTTTCCCCAAGCAAGAAGCAAGTGAGCCCACAGGACCGCCGTGGCCACCCCAACTGGACAAGCCCGAGAGCCCCTGAGGCTCCCAGTCTTCAGGTTCTAAGCGCAATGGAGCGAAACCGGACGGTAAGGGGCTGGGGAGACCCCCTCACCATCCCGCGGATGACATCTCCCCGGGACCCTGACACCACAACAGGGTCCAGCCTTCCCTCAAGTGAAGAGGTTATAGAACTGAAGGAAGGAGCCTGCGCTGGAGATGGACGCCTTCTGAAAACAGGAGGATGAACAAGGGGCAAGGCTGTGACCATGACAAGGAGAACCAGCACGTGCCTGAGTAGAGACCAGGCCCTGATGGCCTAGCACGGGGTCAGCAGGGTCTGGGATAGGATGTGTCCTCTCGCCCCTTCTTCCTGGGAGACTGAGGGGAGGCGTGTTTACTTTGATTCCTTCTGAACTGCAAATCTGGGAAATCTTTTTTTTTTTTTCCAAAGGCTCTCGGCTGGGCATGGTGGTTCATGCCTGCAATCCCAGCACTTTTGGAGGACAATGCATGAGGCTCACTTTGGGCCCAGCAGTTCAAGATCAGTCTGGGCAACATAGGCAGAACTTGTCTCTAGTAAAATATACCAACAGGCAAACAAAACAAAGTTCAGGCAATCCTCCCACCTCAGTCTTCCGAGTAGCTGGGACTACGGGTGTGTGCCGTCACAGCTGGCTAATTTTTTCATTTTTTTGTAGAGACGAGGTCTTACTACATTGCCCAGGCTGGTCTCAAACTTCTGGACTCAAGCAATCCTCCCCCCTCAGCCTTCCAAGTGCTGGGATTACAGGCGTGAGTCACCACCACGCTCGGCAACCCTTTCATTGAAAGCTTGAAGGGAACCATGACTGTGCCTGAGCCCAGAAGGTGGAGGCTGCGGTGAGCCGTGATCATGCCACTGCACTCCAGGCTGGACAACAGAGTGAGACTGACTCAAAGAATAAATAAATCAATGACAGAGACTGATTATCTCCCAGTTCTAGAAGTCAGAAGTCCCAGGACCAGGGTGTCAGCAGGGCCACATTCCTCTGGAGGCTCTAGGAGAGAACGTATTTCTCGCCTCTTCCGTCCTCTAGAGGTTGCCTCCACTCCTTGGCTCTTGGCTCCCTCCTCCATCATCAAAGCCAACAGTGTGACCATTACAAGTCCTGAGCCCCTTGCCACGGCCTCGCTCCAATTCTGCCCCTCAGACTTGGATTCTGCCCCTCCGCCTTCGTCTTCTAGGAGACCCTCTGCTTATATTGGTCCCATTGGGTCATCCAAGCTACTCCTCCCATCTCAGGATTCTTAACTTGGC
>NW_007097737.1:0-1021 GCF_000164805.1 Carlito syrichta
CGGGAGTGGCCATTGCACTCCAGTCTGGGTGACAGAGTGAGACTCCAGCTCAAAAAAAAAGAACACTCATTCCTTCCAGAACACTCGTTCCTTCTCTCCACGCTTCCTTCTCCGTCGAGGAAGCCACAGACACCCTCCTGAGGCCTCCTTGGCCAGCCCCTGCTATGGACCAGACCCTGGAAATCAGGCAGAGTGGAAGAGAGAGGACCAGTTCCTCACCCAGAGCCTCCCACTCAGTCTTAGGGACACCCAAAAGGCTTGGACACAAGTAGCCCCCGCTACTTGCCTCCCAGATGGAGATGGCTCACGTGGTGTGAATGGCCCTGGCTTACCTATCCAGCACGTGAGTGTGGCTCCCACCCACGTCTGTGACTCTGGGTCCCTGTGGCTCCGAGATGGTGCCTGCCAGTCACAGGGCGGGGGGGAGGTTGAAGGAGGGACAGAGGGTGGGCCTGGCTGTCCCTGGAGCCCTCACCCCTGCGGGTGAGCCCAGGAGACTGTGCCAGCTCCTAGCCCCCTCCCCCACCCCCTGGCCAAATGACAGTGGTTCCTTGGACCTGCCTAGAGGCAAGGGGGTTGCCTGAGGAAGCCAGGGGCTGCCACAGCCTCTCACCCCAGGACACTCAGTGCCCGCCAGCCTGGCCTCTTCTTTCTGGCTGGAAGCCTGGAGGCCGGGAGCATTGCCCAAGGCCACCCAGGCAGGGGTCAGTCGGGGGAGCCTGTGTTGGCCAAGGGGCCCCTGGTGTGGGAAACCTCTCCTGGAGCTGGGCTGCAGCGTGTGTGTGTGCACATGTGGGTGCCAGAGGGCACATGTGTGTGTCTGAGCTCCGTATGCATGCGTGAGCCCGCATGTGTATGCATGTGAACCGTATGTGCACGAGTATTGCTCCATGCCTCTATCTCTGTGTCCGTGTCTCCCTGTCTCTGTGCAGGGAGACATGGTGTCTCCCTGTCTTTCTGCGTGTGAGGCAGTGTGTGAGCCCCCCTGCCTGTGTAGGTGTCTCATATTTCTTTCTTTCTT
>NW_007097737.1:1251-7655 GCF_000164805.1 Carlito syrichta
TTTTTTTTTTTTTTTTTTTTTTTTTTTTTTTTTTTTTTACTTTGAGACCAGATATCTCTCTGTCACCGGGGCTGAATGGAGTGCGGTGACACGATCACAGATCAGTGCAACCTCTAACTCCTGGGTTCAGGAGACCTTCCCTCCTCAGCCTCTCAAGAAGCTGGGATGACAGGCCCACACCTCCATTCCCTATGCCCAGCTAATTTTTAAAATTTTTTGTGGAGATAGGGTCTCGCTGTGTTGCCCAGGCTGGTCTTGAACTCCTTGCCTCAAGTGATTCTCCCGCCTTGGCCTCCCAAAGCACTAGGATAATAGGTGTGAGTCACCGTGCCTGGCCAGGGGGTGTCTCTTAAACCTTCAGCAGTGGATGGACTGCCATGGGCCGAGCCCTCGCATTGTGCATTCTGTCTCCACCCCACATCCAGCAAGGTTGGGTGACCTGCCCGAGGCCACACACCCAGGACGCGTGGGTCCATGCAAAGGGGGCATCTATTGTCCTTCAAGTTGTGGCCACTGGGGCCACTATTTACGGGGGACTCAAGACCCAGGGAGATGGGGGCTCCAGCGGGGGAGGGTATGCTGGACTCTGAGGCCCATCTTGGTGGACATGGGGTAAGCAGGTGCCAGCAGCAGGGAAGGCATGGATGGGACATGGCTCCTCCCCAGCTCCGCCATGCTCAGATGCCCTCCGCCTTTGATCCCTGACCCTTCTCTGTCCCTCCAGGACTCCTCACCCCCAGCGTGGCACTGGCTGGCTGAGCAGTGTGGGAACCCAGGGGCCAGCCTTTTTCTAGGTGGGGCAGCCGGGGAGGGGTCTGGCACACGGGAACCAGACAGGCGGTCTCTGCCTGGGCCCCTGTGAAGGAGCACGGTGGCGTGATGTCAGGGGCTGCCCAGGAGGGCCCCAGCTCAGGCCTGGGCCCCACGGACGTCCAGGAAATGTGCTCCCCTCCCTGTTCCTACAAATGACCACAACTCTCACCTAACTGGATTTCTGGCAATCTCTAACCAGCCCTTCTCCGCCTGGCTGGCCTGTTCCTCCCCTCTCGGTCTCTGGGTCTCTGCCTGAACGACTCTCAGATGTCCTCCCTGACCACCTGCTCTTCCTTCTTGACCTAGTTCCTCCACCAGCGCCAACCCCCACGAGTCTGTGGGCCCCCAAGCTGCCCCCAAGCCTCCTTCTGGCCGTGGCCGCGGCTGCCACGTCGCAGTGCTCAGCGACTGGTTGTTGAAAATGCCATCGGACACTGGGGAGCCCACAGAGCCAGCGGGCACACCAATGGCCAGCCGAGGAGGCGGAGCTTCAGAGAGAGCTGATGGGAACCGCCTCTGCACACACGCATCCACATGCCCACGCACTCACATCACACGCTCACATGCGAGCACTCACCATGCCCGCTTCCCACCCCACGCGGGAGCCACACCCACTTACACGCTTCCCACGCACGTACACACACACACACACGCCTACACAGACACGTCACATGCTCACACGGGCGCACTCACCACGCATGCTCCCCCACACATGCCACCGCTACACAATATGTGCACGCACACACGTGCACACCCACACTCGTCCACTACACACACACACTCTCGCACGTGTGCAGGGCTCGGCTTGCTGCTAGGGCCCTGAGAGCAGGACTCGAGTGTTTCCCCAGCACGTGATCCCACGATAAAGGACACAGGAAGGGCCTTGGGTCAGCGACAGGAAGGGGAAGCGGCCTGCCTGGGAGCGGCTCCGGCCCGTGGACACTGGGCGGTCCGTCTGGTTAGGATGCAAGGGTGGACAGACAAGCGATGGCGGGCAGGGAGAGGGGGCCCCTCCACGGCGTCTGGGCCCTGGGGCCACTTCCCAGCAGCCACCTCGGGTGTCCCCCCTTCCAGGCAAGAAACTGCAGCTGGGGCTGGGCTTGTCCCTGTCACCAGGAGGGCTGGCAGAGCTGGCACTTGACCGGGGTCATCCACACTGGGCTTCTCCAGCCCAGGGCCCACCACCTGCCTGGCAGAGGTCAGGGCGAGGGCTCTATCTGGGAGGCAGGTGACATGAACCCGTGGCACCCTGAACTGGATTCTGGCGGTCTGGTGGGCACCTGGGGAGGCTCTTGCCTACTATTTTTTTTTTTTTTTTTGAGCTGGAGTCTTGTCGCCCAGGCTGGAGTGCAGTGGCACGTTCACGACCACCGCAGCCTCTACCTGCTGGACTTAGGCGATCCTTCCATCTCAGCCTTCCAAGTAGCTGGAACTACAGGTGTGCGCCACCACGTCTGGCTAGTTTTTGTGATTTATTGTAGAGATGGGGTCTCACCAAGTTGCCCGGGCTGGTCTCAAACCTGTGGGCTCAGGCAGTTCTCTTACCTCGGCCTCCCAAAGTTCTGGGATTACAGGCCAAGCCACCACACCCGGCCCGCCCACTCTTATTCACGGTGTCCTCCTTCATTGATCCAGCCCCTCCCAGGGAACCCAGAGCAGGTGTCGCGGGAGCTCAGACCTGAGATGGGTGCAGGACCCTGCCTGGCATCGCCCCATGAGACTGCATGTGCTTGGCAGCAGGGATTCCTTGGATTTCCGCCTGTCCCCAAGGTTGGCCTGGGGTCCAGTACACAGGTGGGGCTCACAAGTGCTTCACAGATGCAGAAATGGGGACACAGAGATGGCAGGACCTTGGAGACAGGTCCGCCCAGCCCATGCCCTCCTGCGAGGGGCTGGGCACACCAGCCATCTTCCCTGTCCCAACCCCCACCCCCCTGCCACCTACCAAGACCTTCGGGGAGGAGGATTTGGGGGCTGTGGGCTCCCCGAGACAGTTCTGGGGGTGGTCTGGCTTTGTCTCTTTCTTTTTCTACTTAAAATAAACATTCCAATCGGAGGACTCAGGTTGACCCACAGTCCTGATTCGTCTGAAACAAAAGGGCTCCCAGGATGCATGTAGGACATTCAAGGCCCAAACAGGGAAAGTCCCAGGCAAACAGGTGGCTGGTCACCCTAGAGGCACCCCAGAGCCCTTGAATCCAACCCTACCTGATGCTGGAACTCCCTCTCCACTGTGTCCCCACTCAGTGGCCACCCAGCCCTGCTTGCATACCTCCAGTGATGATGAGCTCATTATCTTTCAGGGCAGCGAGAGCCAACCAAGAGGTGGACACGGCCAGGACCAGGCACTGGCGACCGTGAGGCCAGAGTTGGCAGAGTGGATTTCAGGGGCAGTGGAGACACAGTGCCGGCCCCCGACCTGCCCTCAGGGGCAGTCTGACAAGGTTTCCCAGAGGAGAAGCAGCACAGGGAATTCCTAACAGCACAGGCAAAAGCCAGGCTGCCCGGACCCACTTCCGGGGACTGGCTGTTCTCCCTGCTGGCCTGTGCAGGGGTAAAGGGTAGAGGCTGTGGCTTAGCCGTCCTCCCACACGCCCCAGAAGGGGCCTCCTCTCCTCACCCCCTGCCTTCACGTCCCAGGACTCAGAGCTGGGAAAGGTTGCAGTGTGGACGGAAGAGCTGCTTGGATGCCTCACAACACTGCCCGCCCCCCCAATTTTCTAAGGCTTACTGACCCCTCCTCCAGGAAGCCTCCTCTGACTTCCCAACCCTGACGCCTCTCCTTCCACAAGCATCCTCCTCCTCCCTCCTCAGGACTGCCCTCGGCTCCAACTCCAGCCGGAGCTGCCCTCAGGGGCAACTCCCTCTTTTTCCCTCCAAAGAACTTTCCTGTCCCTTCAAGGTAATTCAGATGCCAACTCTTCCAGGAAGCTCTCCTGGATTTCTCTGATTGGGCTTCCCTCTCTTCTCTTTCGTGCCCTCTGTACTCTTTGTACAAAACTGGATGCTTCTGGGAACTCTGGCTGTTGGCCGGTCCTGTCCTTCACCTTATGGAATCCTAGGAGTGGGGCTGGATTGGCTCCTAGCCAACATACAGCAAGAGCATACTCAGTGCTTGCTAGAGTGTGTTATTGCAATCATTATTTCCTAAGCACCCACTCTGTGCCAGGCACAGAACCCCAGGGTTGCCCGTGGGGAGCCCGCCTTCCTCTCCCATAAGCCCCCCACACATAAAGAGACGCAGGCAATCCGAGGTGCCCAGAAGTGTCAGCCAGCTGGCCGGTCTTGGCCAAACAATCAAAGACAAGGGCCACGCCTTCCTGTAACCTTGGAGACAGACAGCCTGTCTCCAGATCCCAGCCACGCCCCTCGCTGGCCGGGTGGCCTCGGGTGGGTCACTTAACCCCATCTGTGACATGGACACGGTGGTCGCAGCACCTCCAGTGAGCAGAGGAAGACGGCGTGGGTGGCCAGGGTGGCCACGGTCAGCGGGGCTCCTGGTCCCCGCATGGCTCCGGGTGGCATCACCTGTGATTCTCTTCCCCAAATGCCCATCTGTGCCCCTTGCTGGATGGAAACATTCCTAGAGAGTGTGCGGGCATGCCGTGGTCCCCTTGGGCTGGGGTCTCGGGGACCGACCCAGCACCCAGGGGTGCAACAGCTGCTCAAGCGACATTCCGGGGCTGCCTGGGAGAGGCTCTGGGCGGGGGAGGGCAGTGCCTGGATTTATCGACCAATCGCAGGGGCTCCTGGCCGTGAGCACGTTCTTATCTGCCCAGCCCAGCATGGTGGGGGGAGGTGGCCAGGGCGCCCGGGACGGGACGCTGCCTGGGGGCTGGGCACGGAGCAGCCCCAAGCCCTGTCGGGTGGGTGAGAGCCACCACGGGCTGTGAGTGGCCCTGCCGGCCGGTGGCCAGCCGGCTGCCCCTCTCACACCATGTCGGACGGCGAGGGCCCCTCGGCCGGTGAGTGGCAGTGCTATATTTACCCGCGTGGCTCCAGTTGCAGGGCCAAGGCTGCCCGTTGCCGAGGGCACTGGGGCCCCACAGGCTGAGGCAGCTGTGAGGCCGGTCCCCTTGCTCCCAGCCTAGAGCCTGGGGGGCCTGCAGCCCTGGAGGGGGAACTTGACTTTCAAAGCCAAGTTCTGCAACACCCCGGCCTCCCAGCAGGGCTGGAGCAGGAAGCTGTGTCTGCAGCAAACCCTTCCAGGCTGTCAGCCGGGCCACCGCTGACCCACAGGGAGCAGGGACTGTGGCTGCTCTCCTGGGTGGGCTCAGGGTGCCATGGGTGTGTGAACACTTATCTGGGCAGAGCACAGAGCTTCCATTCGATTCCCTGGGAATCTTAAAGCTCTTGGCACTTTGAGCCCCCCGGGGGGTTCAAAATCCTCTGGGTTGGAAATGTCTGGAGACACAGGCAGGTGGAGGGTGGTCAGGTTCTGGGGTCTGCCCACATGCCCTCTGCCCTCCCCGGCTGCCCGTGGCCCTGGCTGGCTGCCCCAGCTCCTTCCTCCTTTCAACTCTGATGTGGACCATCCTCCTGGACCAGCCTTGGCATGGGGGCTGGAAACAGCTGAATCTGGGGTTACGTGAGGACTCTGGAGTCAGGCTGCCTAGGTTCAAAGTCTAGTTCTTTCACTTCCAGTTTGGATGACCTTGGGCAGATGATTTAGCTCCTCTGAGCCTCAGTGTCCCCAGGTGAGCACAGAGACCGTGATCATGGTGCCAGACCCACTGGCGCTTGTGAAAATCAAGTGTGATTATTTATGAACTTGTCTGCCGGCACTTGGTGTATAGTGAATGCTCGGTGTGGGCATCCTGGGCACGAGCCCAGCAGGGCCTGAGCCTGGGCATACAGGCCTAGCCTTCTCCTGCAGGGCCTCCTTTGTAAGCCTCCGGTTGTCTCTGGCCTGTGGATTCCTTATCCAACGGGGTTTCGGAGATTTCAGGGGCACGTGGAGCTGTCCCAAGGGTGCGGGGCGGACTGTGGGTGATGGCTCCTGCAGACATCCTGTGTAGGATGATCGGTCCCAGCGCCTGGGCCTGGCCAGATCAGATTTGGAAGCGCATGCACTGGCTGCCAGGAACTGCCTGCCATGGACGCGAGAGCCGGGGAGCCAGCAGACGGCCCTTTCTGGCTGGCCTTGACCCACACCTGACGCAAACCCGGAATAGCTCTCCCCTTCCACCAGGGACATGGTCCCGGTTTTAGCAGTTTGTAAAGCCACCCGCATGGAGATGAGTATTTCAGGAAGGCCAGGACAATATTTATCCCGTCGGGGCAAGAGAATAAGTGCTGAGCGTGCATGTGTGTGCGCGGCCTGGAGGCCGGGGGAGATGTGGCCTCATTGTCCCTTCCCCATTTAGGACAGGGTCAGTCTGGTTGGGTGGGGAGGGGAGGCCTGGATTCCACCCGAGTTCTCTCTGCCCTGGCTGGGCAGGGACCCCCAGGCAAGCTCTGGGCTTGGTTTTTCTATCTGTATGACACCCTGTGGTGGTCTTTTGTCTCTTGACGTTGAATCTGGTTGGCGGGAGTAAAAACAGCCCTGGGTGCAGGGAAGTATACTTTTTTTTTTTTTTTTTTTTTTTTTT
>NW_007097737.1:7693-21309 GCF_000164805.1 Carlito syrichta
ACTCATCTCAGCCTCCCAAAGGCGCGGGATTACAGGCTGAGCCACCGAGCCCGGCGGAAGTATACATATTATGGGATGGGCAGCTCTGACCACAGAGAGGAGCCTTCTGGAGCGTGCTGTAGGAAATTCAGGCCTTTCTAGGTCTCCTACCCCACAGCAATTATTGTTTCAAGAACACTCCTGTGAGAGATTTCTACCTATTTCTGGCAACCAATCCTTGGGCCTGTGTCCTCCGTGAGAACATTCTCAGCTCTCCACTCAAGACCTGTGTGACTCAGGGTAGATTACTCAAGGGCTCTGTGTCTCAGTTTCCTTATCTGTTAAGTGGGGGCAGTAACAGGACATTCATTCCTCAAGCCACAATAGGGATTCAATGACTAAAACCGTGTAACACAGTTAAAATAACCAGGCTGGGCTCGGTGGTTCAGCCTGTAATCTCGCGCTTTGGGAGGCTGAGGTGAGTGGATTGCCCGAGCCCACAGGTTCGAGACCCACCTGGGCAACTTGGCCAGACCTCATCTCTACAATAAATCCAAAAAATTAGCCGGGTATGGTAGCATGCCTGTAGGTCCAGCTCCTTGGAAGGCTGAGGCGGAAGGTTCGCCGGAGCCCAGCGGGTCGAGGCTGCAGTGGCCGCTCCCGGCCACTGCACTCCAGTCTGGGCGACAGAGTGAGACTCCAACTCAAAAAAATAAAATAAAATAACCAGGCCTGGTATAACCAAGTGATTATAGCTGCTATTATTATTGCAACCAATAAATAAGCTGACCAAGAGAGCGAAATGAAGGGACCAGATAATCTGCTGTGTCCCAGACATTTTGGACTCACCGTTCTGTTTGTTCCCCAGAGGTGAGTGACATCAACTCCACTGTCTAACTAAAAACTGAAGCTCAGATAAGCACTGGTCTTGTCCAAAGTCACCCCACTGGTAGATGGGTCGAGCAGAGATTTGAACCCAGCTCCCCAGAATCTGTGTGCACAGAACCCAGGTTAGGTCCCTAAGCTGGGGCAGTTCCGCCCTGCACACCCGAGGGGGTGGGCTGGCCATCGTGCAACCCGTTTTGGCTCTCCTCTGCAGACCCCTCAGAGCAAGCCAGCTCAACATTGCCTCTGATAACTGAAGCCTGCTTAAGAAAAGAACAAACAAGGGTACCTTTTTAGGATGTCAGGAAAATTCTGCAGGGCAGGAGTGGAGGAGGCGGTGGCTCCTGTTTTTATGGCCTTGTGCCTTGGCGGGTGAGCCTGGGTTAGGGTTACCAGGGAGTCAGCATCGTATTTATAGTAGGGACACTCGCCTGTACCAGAAAGGCCGGCCTACACGCCCCATCAGCAGATTGGGGAAGGAAGACACTTCCTTCATACTGCTTGACTTCTAGGCTTGGTGCTTCCTCCCGGGTGCGGGGTCACGCCACCCGACGGTGCCTCAGTTTCTTCATCTGTGAAATGGAGGGCTTGCCATGTCCCTCTCCAGGTCTGGAGACGGGATCTGCAAGTGCTTGGCGGCTGCTAAGCACGGAAGGGGGCCCCAGAGAGTACCGGCTCCACACATCCTGGGTCTGTTGACTGTCTTTTCCTGCCTTTGACCTTGTGATATGGGCCCCCGCCCGTCTTGGCAGAATCTGCAGGAAGAGAATCCAGGCCTCTGTGCTGTCCATTCCTCCCATGCTTGGGAAGGTTTCCAACTTCACAGTCCCTCGCACCAAAGAATAGGCTGTTGAGTTCTCTGCACAATGAATGCAGGTCCGTCGGAGCCCAGGGTTCAAATCCCTGGTCTGCCACTCCCTGGCTCTGTGGCCTTAGGCAAGTCGCTTAACCTCCCTGAGTCTCAGTGGCAGGTGGCCGATTGCAGAAGGTATGGTAAGAACAGCCCTGAGCACTGACTTAACGTGCTGGGCTGCTGGACTGACTCTTTCTCTCCCCTCTTGTATAACCTTCCGCCGACCCCCTTGTCACCCCGTTTGTGTAGACAGAGGTGACTGCCTGGCTGGTGCCTTTTTTGCAGGCGCGTTGGGAGTTGTTTTTTAAATCTTCATCGCCTCCTCAATGCCCTGTGGCTTCTGGGGATATCACCAAGAGTTTCAAGCAGGTGGGTCAGCAGGTCCCTGGGCCTCCCAGAAGCTCCCCAAGTGCTTAACTCTCCTGAAGTCAAGGATGGTTTTCCAAGGGCCAGGCCTGGAGACATTAGTGGGGCCAACCCTTAGCTCACTCAGTTCCTCCTGGTGTCCCAGAAGCCAGAGACAGCCCTCACTTCTTGCCCCCCAGGTCCCATGGTCCCTTGCCAGGGACCAGGGCAGTCTCCACTTCTCCTTCTTGTTCTGTTGCCCCCCACCCTCATCTCCATTTCTCTGTTTCTCCCAGGTGTCTGCCACCCAGTCCATGCCATCCCAGCCCCCGAGGAGGGTGTGCTGTGCTCTGAGTGGGGGTGGGGCACTTCTCTGGCCTGTCCTTCCTCTGGATGCCAGGGCAGACAAGAGCAGGAAGCAGCTCGGGGGGTCGGAGTGGTCCTGGTCTGCAGGGGACTCTGAATGACCTGGTGCTCCCAGGCCCAGGGAAGGGCTGGGCCCACCTGGGATCCTCTGAGGATTTCAGCTGAGCTCTGCACTCTGTGGCCCTCTGGGTGCCTGCCTAGAGGGTGGCAGGGTGTGATCAGCTTCCCCCAAGACCCCGAGGAGCGAGAGGCGTGTCATGTGATGTCAGTGGTTCCCTGGGACTGCAGATGGCAAGCAGCTTGGGTTTTTCTCTCCTTTATGGTTACTGACTGATTCACCCCTTGGGTAATAGGGAGCCAGTGAAGACGCCAAAGCCAGGGAATTTACCTAGATTGCTTCGGTGTGGTGAGTGGAAAGACTGGAGAGAGAATCTGGAAGCCAAGAGGCAAGGGAGGAGGCTGGTGAGATGGTCCTGCAGAGAAAGGGTGAGGCCCACTCAGGAGAGGAGGGTAAAATGGATACTGGCAACACCTGGGTGTGAGGGGCAGGGAGGGTACAGGGAAGACAGGCCTGATACTGTCTCTCCCATGCGGAAGGTCCAAAGGACAGACTGCTCATCTTCAGGGGTCAATGGGGTGACCCTGCAAGGTGTGGAAATATCTCAGGGGTCACTGGTGCATATGGCAGACCTGGCAGGATCCACCTCCTCCCCGCCCCATGCCCTGACCCTGCCCATGGGTCGGCCCCTTCTCTCTGGCCCCCTGTGGTCTCATCTGTAAGACAGAGGTGACACTTGAATCTCAGGGGTGTCACGGACATTCAATGGGATGACACCTGTAAGGTGCTTGTGAACTGTGGTGTGTGGCAGAGATCCAGGTCTCAGGCCTGAAGCTTTTAACGTCACCACAGGTGTATGGGCACCTGTGATATTGACAACACGAAGCACTTCACCTTGGCAGCATCCAGTGACCTGGCCCAAGAGGCCAGGTGTGGAATGGGCAGACACAGGAGGAAACCCCAGATGGGGACTTCCCTTTATGACCCTTCACAGAGTCCTTGAATCTCGGTTCATGCCACACTCCCAGTCCGCAGGCCTCCAAACTGAGGCCCAAGAGACAGAGACCAACTCAGAGTCACCCGGCTACGGCGTGGAGAGCTCAGACTCAGGCCCAGCCCTTCCAGCACTTTCACTGAGGTTTCTTCTCCTTCTCCTGCTCAAAGTCAGCCCACCATCCAGGTCCAGGAAGGACTGCCTCCCCCAGAGATCATTCCCTGAGTTCTGCTGCCCCTAGGGGACCCTGCACCCTTGGGGTACCCATTCCCCCCAGCTCCTCTGGTTGGGTAATAGCACTGAATGTTGCCAGCCTGGCCCCCTGTCCTGCTCACAGAAATGTCAAACTGTGGGATGTCAGGAGACGTGTCCAGATGTGGCCAGAGGCCTTAGTGCTCTGACTCGGGATAGGCCTCTCTCCGTTTCTGGGCTCAGAGAGGTTGATTGCACCCACCCGCCTGGAATCCCACAGGCCAGCCTGCAGCACCGCACACGTGTATACCAGAATCAGAAGTCCCCTCAGGGCCTTTTTTGGTTTTGGTAAGAAGTGCATGTTAGAAATTCAACATGGTAAGTTAACGACTACTGTTCCTCTAAAGTGTTCTAACGCTCTGAGCATTCTTGAGATAGCAAGATAACTTTTTTTTAATCATATATTTAAAATGAAAGGCAGCATAGTGGCTCACACTTGTAATACCAGCGCTTTGGGAGGCCAAAAGGGAGAATCACTTGAGCCCAGGAGTTCAAGACCAGCCTGGGCAATATAGCGAGACCCCATGTCTACCAAAAAAAAAAAAGTTAGCCAGATGTGGTGGTGTATACCTTTAGTCTCAGATATTAGGGAGGCAGAGGTGGAAGGATCCCTTGAACCCAGGAGTTAAGAACTGCGGTGATCTATGATTGATAACTGCACTTCAGCCTTGGCAACAGAGCAAGACCCCAACTCTGAAAAAGAAAAAGGAAAGAAACAAAGCTGTTAGCATGTGCAGTAATTTAACTATTTTCTTCTTGATGCTTATGTCGTCAAAATAAAATACAGAAACTGGCTGTTGAGACAGGCAGAATATATCTGTTGTTCTCCATTTCAAATTTCAAATGTTTGTACTTGGCATTTTTTATTTCAAATGTTTGCATTCATCAAAACAGCCTCTTTGTTTTTTTGTTGTCTTTTTACAAACATCAGCATGGGCTGGGGGTGCTCAGAAGGAACAAGCCTCAATGGCTTAAAGCAACAAAGATGTATTTCTCGCTCAAAGTCCATTGCGAGGTCTGGTGACTCCCCAGGGCAAATGCCCCTGTGTGATGGCTCAGTGTGATGCCTCTATAATGACCCTGCCTGTTTCCCCAACCCCTGCTACCAGCCAGGAGACAGGCAGGGACGCCATACTGGCAATTAAACGTTCCCATCAGGAAGTCTGGGACCTTGAAGCAGCCAGCATTTGACTGGCTAAGGCAAGTCACAAGGTCTCACCTCATGGCAAGAGGGCAGGGTGTGGCCCTCAGTTAGGGAGCTGTAGGGATGCCTGCACACCCCACTGCGTTCTTTCTCCAATAGACTTCTTTGTGTGTTTTTCAATACGTGATCTATTTTAATTACGCACCGTCCCAGAGCATACTGTGTGAGCTGTGGTCATCAGGCAAAATGCAAATCACGTGATTTCCAATATGCAAATCGGGGCGAGATTCTTCAGAACGTGGCTTTCTCCCACCAACTTGAATTTGCATTTAAAAGCACAAAAATACATTTCTGAAAGATTTGCTCATCACTGCCCTCAAGGAAAGGCATCATCAAAAGAAACACTAGCTAGCAACCTCCTTTGAGTTTTTATTTGCTAAGGCACAAAAGAGGGAGCTGAAATGGTAGGCCACGCCACCCATCGAATTCACAAAATTATCACAAAGATCCGGAAACTGGGATAAGAGCTTAGAAGGAAGTGATCTACTGGGGCCAGGTGCGGTGGCTCATGCCTATAATCCCAGCACTTTGGGAGGCCAAGGTGGGAGGATTGCTTGAGTCTAGAAATTCGAGAGACCAGCCTAGGCAACATAACAGAACCTTGTTTCTAAAAAAAAAAAGAGGTCTGTGTTTTATCACTCTAATGCAGATAGACACTAATGTCTTGGTTCTATGGTACCATCCGATAGAAGTTGCATTATCAGATTAATAACAAGCTTTCCCAATTGACTTTTAATAATATATACGTGTGTATTTGTATATAAGCAAACAAATTCAAATACAACATTACAACCTGACAGATTCTAAGTGCATACCACACCTTGTTTTGTACGAGATCAGATCTGGTATAAAAGTATTGTTTGCAAAAGACACAGGCCATCTACGGCCCTTCCAGAAGAGTCAGTGACATCAGCGAACTTGCTAGAAATAAATCCAGGACCATGTCTGGAATGGCTGAGCTCCGTGTCAGGCGCCAGGCACCCTTGCAGTCCTGGGCCCCACGTTCCAGCCTCGAAGCCAAACTGTTTAGAGAACGCTCTACCACGTTTAAACACATCTCCAAGGAATTTGCCTCATTTATTTCGGGTGGAAAAACATGTCAGGCGCTGGTGCTGTTGCAGAAAACACCCTTCCTGCCGCTTCTTATTAAGGGGCTACTCACAGTCTGTGCTGACATTCTGACTCCGCGGTGCTCATTAAGCATGTGCTATGTGCCCGGTGTCTGGCCAGGAACTGTAGCAGGAGGCGAGAGCAGGACCTTCAGCCCTGGGTCGCCCCTAGTGGGATTCACCCTTACCTCTATCTCCTTGACCTTAGGATTGATAGACTGAGGTCACCAGAGAACTAAATAAGAATGTAAGCTGGTCTCGGTGGCTCAGCCTGTAATCACGCGCTTTGGGAGGCCGAGATGAGTGAACTGCCTGAGCCCGCGGGTTCGAGACCTGCCTAGGCAACTTGGTGAGACCTCATTTGTACAATAAATCAAAAATAAGCCGGGCACGGTAGCTCGCACCTGTAGTTCCAGCTACTTGGAAGGCTGAGGCGGAAGGATCGCCGGAGCCCAGCAGGTCGAGGCGGCGGTGGCCGGGAGCGTGCCACCGCCCTCCAGTCTAGGCGACAGAGTGAGACTCCAACTCAAAAAAAAAAAAAGAATGTGTACAGTAGGCACTTAAAATGGTGACTCCCTTTCCCTAGGTCCTTTTGCGCACAGAATTCCACGTGACTCCCCTTATAACTTTATGCCGTGATCATGATCTCATTTTACAGATGAGCAAACTGAAGTCTAGAGGAATCGGATGGTTGGTCCAGGTCACACAGTAAGTCACTGAGAGAGATGGGTCCGAGATGCAGCTGTGCTGCTCCCAACCTGTGAGGCTGGACAGAGCCTGGTGCTGTGTTTCCCGCCCCCCACCTTGGGCAGGCCCCTCCCCCCAGGGCTTTCCATGTCCTCCTGGTGAGACCCACACATGGTGGGGGGTAGGGACTGTGGCTTGTTGGCCACCTGCTGTGTGCTCTGTCCCAGGGGGTGTCCCCCACTCTTGCTCACTCATCTGTCGCTTGTCGCAGCTCCGTGGGGGTGAGAGGCACACCGTGCCCCGTCTCATAAGGCCAGATAACTGCGATTAAGGAGATAGAAAAAGTCACCACTTCCAGAAAAACATCATGGGAGCCTAACTCCCCTGGACAAGTACAGAAGTTGCGAGAAGGGCACTGGACTTTCTTTCTGGCCTGGACAGAGGGGCCAGTCCCAGGAATGCACAGAGTGGACCAGGGCTCCAGACGTCTAGAGCGCATTTAGGGGGTGCCAGCTGTCTGGCTTGACAGAGGGCGGAGGACAGAAGAACAACTCTATCCTGAAGACGGGGTGACCTTGGCTGCTGGGATTGGCCTGTGTTCGGTGGATACTTGGGAAAGCCCCGTGGCTCATGGGTAAGGGCCTGTCAGAGACCTAAGAGTCACCCTGTCTGTGTCTGTTCACGACTCAAACCTGGGTCTGCGCCAGGTCGGAGCAGACTGTCAGAACTCACGGGGCAGGCAGGGTGAGCTGTGGGATCAGGCTTGGACCCATCCCCCACCAACCCACTGCAAGGCCTCGGGGTAGGATACCTGCCAGTCATGGAAGACCAAGGTGGAGAGGATAAGACACACCTAACTCCCACAGTCAGAAGGCACAAAGCTCACCCCTCTCAGGCAGATAGTGGTCATGCAGGGGGCTCGAGGCTGCCCCAGGGCTGGATGGGGCTGTGGGCGTCCCACTGCCGGGACAGCAAGGTACAGGGAAGGGACTCCATGTCACCTCGGACCCTTGGCTGAGTCGGGAGTCAGACCCACACACAACCACCCTCTCGTGGACTTTCATTTTCCTTCTACCTCGAAGCACTGAACTTGTTAAGAGAGGGGCAAGATGCAGCAGGGACCCCCAAACCAGGGCCAAGGTGCTGTAGTAGTGCCATAGGGCTGGCAGCTATGACATCCGAGAGACTGTGCGTGTCTCCGGTGCGGGAGGAGTCCCAGTCGCTGCCAAGTGAGAACCAGACAGGAAGTGTGACACCAGGATTTCCCAGGGCCCTGAGGGGTCTGTCGGGGTGACCTTAGCCCCGGGGACAACAAGGGGAGCCCATCACAGGATTGACATCGCTCTCCTGGATAGCCCCTGCCTGCAGCCCAAGGCCTGCTGGCTCAGAGCATATGGGTCATGGGGGTCCCAAGTTTACTGCGAGGCTGCAGGAACCTGGGGGAAGGGGGTGTCCAGGGGAGTGGTGATCAGGTTCCTTGAGTTCCCACGAGGAGAAAAAAAGAGAGCAGCCAGAGACGCTCAAGGCTGCAGGCTCTGTTGAAAGAGTCCCGGGCTCTGATCCTGTCTCCATTACTTTTGGGGGGGCTAACCGCTTTATTGAGGTGTTTCATATCAGTCATCCAGTTAAAAGTGTACCTTCAGTTATGCAGCCTTGAAAAAGGACAAAATCATGAACTTCGCAGCAACTTGGATGGATTTAGAGTCTGTTATGCTCAGTGATAGATCACAGAAGCAAGAACTGAGTACCACATATTCTCACTCATAAGCGGACCCTGAACAATTATCATAATACTGTAAGAAAGGGATTGGCAGTCATGGGAAACTGCCAGGGGAGAAGGGGGAGTACACTTCATCAATTAAGGTACCTGATCTCAAACCAGGTGATGTGGGGACCAAGGTGAGGCCCAAACTTTACCTGTACAATGACCATTTGTATACCTAACCCTGAATTGTACTCCACATCTTAAAAATTAAAAAAAAAAAAAGCAAAACCAAACAAAATGAAAATGAACTACAATGGAATAAAATGTAAAAATTTTTTTAAAGTGTACATTCAGTGGTTGCTGATATATTCACAGATGGGCAATCTTCACCACAATCAATTCTGGAACATTTTTATCACCCCCAAAGCAAGCCTCGTATCCACCCGCAGTCACCCTCCCTCCTCCCCACCGCCCGTCCCTGGCAACCACCAATCTACTTTCTGTTTCTATAGATTTGCCTGTTTTGGATATTTCATGAGTGGAATCGTATAGTACATGGTCTTTTGTGCCTGGCTTCTTTCACTAGGATGACATTCCCAGACTCATCTGTGTTGTGGCCTGTGTCAGAGCTTCATTCCTTTTTAAGGCTGATGAATCCCCCATTGTACTGTTAGATCACATTTTATTGATATGCTTGTCAGTCAATGAACATTGGGTTATTTCTACTCTTTGGCTGCTGTGAGTCACATTGCTGTGAACACTAACATACAAGTTCCTGTGTAAGCATATTTTCATTTCCCGTGGGTACCACTTGGGAGCGGAATTGCTGGACCACATGGTAGGTCTACATAGGAACAGCCAGGCTGTTCCTCACAGAGGCTCTTCCTTTTCCATGTGTGCCGGCATGCAGGCTCTGATTCCTCCACGTCCGCGCCAACACCTGTTACTGCTTTCTTGATCCCAGCCATCCCAGTGGGCGTGAGGTGGCATCTCTCTATGATTTTGATCTGCATTTCCCTAGTCACTAAAGGAGCTAAGCATCTTCTCATGAGTTTATTGGCTGTCATCTCTTGGCTCAGCCACCTCAGCCTCAATTTCCTCATCTGTAAAACGGGGCTACTGAAAATACCTGCCTCATAGGCTGTGACTCGGAGGGTTGCCCAGCAGATACTTCTGCCTGCAGCTGCAGGCCGGTGTTAGGGCCGTTCCTCTGGAAGCTGGAATGAGGGACGACATGGAGAAAGCCAGGAAGCTGGGGGGTGTCTAGAGTCCCAAACCCATGTAGACAGACACTGTCAGTGACAGACACTGGTCCAGGCCCCGGGTGATCTCTTCTCCAGCTTCAAAGGACTTCCAGGCTGGACTGGACAGGACACGTGACCCCAGCGTGTCTTCATAGCCGCTCTGAGGTGCAGACACACACGTTCAGTGCCGACGGGCCTACCCGTCCCTTGAACTTCTGGTGGAGGGGCATTTGTGAGCTTCTCTTAGCAAGAGGTGTTGGGCCTCCGTCCTCTGGCTGCCTCCCAAGGGGTGACCCTGCAGCCCTGGCCCTGCCATGCCAGCTTTGCCAAACTTGTGTCTGTCCATGGAGAGCTCGGGACAGACGCCAGGAACACCCTCCTGTGAGACTGGAGGTTTGTGTTCCCTCATCCGGGGAGCCTCTGGCCTGGCGGGGGGCCAATGGTCAGGCTGATTGTGTAGCCGTAACCTGAGCCAGGAGCCAGGCGGGAGGTGAGGGAACACCACTGGCTTGTCACCAGTGGAAAACCAATCCACCTGTGGACAGCAGCTCCCTAGACTGTCCCAGAGGGAGCAGTTAATATTCTTTTCTGGGACCCGGTGGGAGAAGAGAGGAGAGACTCCCCTGAGGACCCCTGGGTGTTCAGTTAAGTCTGGGAAAAGCAGATCCTATCTGATGAGAGATTCCAGGTTCTAGGACCAGGTGCTGGCAGCAAACAGGGCAGGTTTGCCATGCCATGTCTCCACCCACTTGGGACCATAGGCAGCAAAGCAGGGAAGGGCGAGACTAAGGAATCTGATTGACATTGGCTTTCGAGCTCTGCCACCTGGTGCTGTGTGACCTCTACAAGCCATATAACCTCTCTGGGCCTTTGTCTCTTTGTATGCAAAATGTGGTTGATGACATCTTACAGGGTTGACGCATGAATGAAATAGTACCCGCGTTCAAGGCAGAGTGGGGATATTAGGGTGAGTTTTCATTTTAGGTCGAGCCCCCTAAAAGCAGGGCTCCTAGTCTACAGATGTGGCTTCTTGAGAGAGGCTCTTGGGAGAAAGCCACAAAAGAGAGAGGGAGACAGAATCCAGTTCCAGGTGAGTCCAGCTCTATTTTATTCATAGTCTATGGGACACCTCCCCTCTCCTGAGTGTCAGTCCCTTGAGGGTGGGAACCACGCCATCTCTGTGTGCAGCTGATCAGATGTTTGTTGAATGGCTGATTGACGACATGCTGCTGCAGCCTCTGCTTCCGTGCAGGTCTGCCAGGACCCTCCGTGTAGCCTGATCCCGTGGTGATCTCTGGAGTGTAGACTGTACTGCAGAGCCTGAGACAAAAGACCCCGGCTCTGGCCCCAGCCCCAGTGAGTCCCCTGGGCAGGTCTATCTCCTTCTCCTCCCCACATCTCCTTCTCTGGCCCAGCGTGACTGGGCCCTGTATTCATCACCTGACTTGGCTCTGGCAACCAACCACAGGCCTGATGGCTTAAAACCACAGAAATGTATTTCCTCCCGTTTTGGAGGCCCAAACCTGAAATTCACGTCATGGGCCAAAAAATAAGGCTCTCCCTCCGGAAGAGAATCCTTCCCTCCTCCAGCTTCTGGTGGTGCCAGGCGTAGCACAGCTTTCTGCCCATGTCACATCCCCTCTGCCTTGTCACGTCCCTTCTCTCGTGTCACAGGCCCTGTCCTCTCCTTTGTCCACCAAGTCCCTCTCTGCCTCTGTCTCCTGAGGGCCTTTGTGATCACACCTAGGGCTCACCTGGGTAATCAGAACCCTCTCTTCAAGTCAGAGGTCCCAGCTTGATGATGTCTGCAAATTCCCTTTTTGGGTGACATTCACAGGGTCCGGGGATTGACACCTGATATCTTTGGGGGCCACCATCCAACCACTACAGATATCAACAGGGATTCCACAGAGGTGTGCAGCCCCCAGGGACTCTGGCCAGGGAACCAGGGAAATGGCTTGGGGGATCTCAGACCTATCCCCACCAAGATGGCCCTGTCCCCAGAGAGAGCCAGCACCCTCCTTCCTGTGACTTCGTGCCCTGTCTCTCCCTCCTGGCCTCTTCTGCTACCTGGCCTCCTCTCCAGCTGGAAGGTGCCTCCCACCCTGGCCCTGGGTGTGTGTCCTATCCCACACCTGCTCACGTGGGGGCTTGGCCCTCAACTTTTTCTCTTGGTACCTAAAGGGAAATGTTTGAATTTCCAAACTCTTCAAATCTTTCTGTGAAACCTGGATCCTAAGGCTTTCGTCTCCAGAAGGACTCAGAATCTAACCCGAGCATCCCTCAGTTCAGGGCTGTGACCTCTGACCCCGAAGAAAGCACCCACACCCTTGGAAGGCTGGGGAAGCCTTGGGGAGAAGTCACCTGCTCAATGCCAGAGCCTGGTTCAGAGATGGTGGCCCTAAAAACATTAACTCCCATAACTTCCAGCCTCCAGGCCTGAGTTTCCCTATCTGTGAGACGAACTGTAGAGGGCTCCCTCCGGGAAGAGGGGGCTTAGGAAGAAAAATAACAAGAAACTATCAAGCATTCATTCACTTAGCCACCCACGTGTCTCGGCCCCTCGTGCCAGCCAGGCCACACTGCATCCTGGGGTGGGGAGGACGGTGTCTCCCTAACCTACCCCAGGAGCTCACGCTGGACCAGGAGACAGACAGCAGGTGGACAACAGTGTGTGCCGGGACATGGGCATCACAGAGAGTGGACAGGGAAGGCTTCCTGGAGGAGTGACCCCATGCCAGGTCACTTGAGGAGTAAGTAGAATTAGACAACAACTGTGCGGAGGGTCCTGGGTGATCCGCACAGAAGCAGAAGCAGCAGTGACCATAGTCAACCAGCCATTCAACACACATTTATTGATCAGTTGCAGACAAAGATGGCGTGGTTCCTGTCCCCAGGGGGCAGACTCTGAGGGAGGGATGATGTCACACAGATAACGAACAAAACAAATCATCCAAGCAGAGTCTGTCTTGGGGAGATGACCAGACAGTGTTTGTTGAATGACTGAATGTGGTCCATGAATGAATGAGATGGGCGTCTCATGAGATGGACTTCAAGATCCTTTCTAGGCTGGGCACAGTGGCTCACGTCTGTAATCCCAGCAAGTTGGGAGGCTGAGGCAGGAGGATTGCTTGAGCCCGGAAGTTCGAGACCAGCCTGGACAACATAGTGAGACCTTGTCTCTACAAAAAAATAAAATGAGAAGGGAAGGCAGACCCAAGGCCCTTTGCCAGCCCATACCGGGATCATCAGTCACAGTCTCAGACGCGGCTTCTCCAGAGACACCTTACCTTCACTCCCAGCGCACCGGCTGGTGTCTAAAGTGCCATCCTCCTGGTGCCTAAAGTGTGTAAAGTGCCATCCACTTGGCCCAGGCATGCTGGGAGCTCCGGGCTCTTTGTCTCAAGCCACGAAGGTAGCACAGTTCCGGGAGAGGCATTTCCCTTCCTATATCCCCAGAAAGACACTCAGAAGTCCTTGTCACTAGGTTTCCCATGACAAGCACACACAAAAACGCACTCACAGGCACACTCAAGGGTCAGCACAGCGTTGCCGGGTAGCACACAGGATGCCCGTCTAGATCCGAATTGCAGACGAGCAGCAATGATTGTTTAGTGGAGGGGGAAATGGACCCCTGTATTGCTCCTTGCTGGCTCCCAAGGAAGCTCCCCTCCATCTGCCCTTCACCCCAGCCTCTCTTGACAGAGGTTGGCAGCCTCCCTTTAGGGAGGCAGAAAGTGTGCTGGTCCCACTAGGTGCTGGAAGGCTGGGCCCATCGAGTCACCGCCTGCTGGAGCAGGCGGGCATTGTCATCCCAGGGAAGGAGCCTGCATCAGGGCTTGGACCCAGCTGCCTCTCCTGAGCAATTATTCCCTACCCTTGGTTTCCTGGCCCCATTTAAGGAAGTGATTTATGGCCCTGAGAAAAACAGGGTC
>NW_007097737.1:21441-22031 GCF_000164805.1 Carlito syrichta
CCTTTAAAAAACACACACTGAAAAAATACACATTTTGGCCGGGCTCGGTGGCCCAGCCTGTCATCCCAGCACTTTGGGAGGCCGAGGCGAGTGGATTGGCTGAGCCCACGGGTTTGAGACCCGCCTGGGCAACTTGGTGAGACCTCATCTCTACAATAAAATAAAAAATAGCCGGGCGTGGTAGCACACGTCTGTAATTCCGGCTACTTGGAAGACTGAGGCAAAAGGATCGCTGGGGCCCAGGAGGTCAACGCTGGGGTGGCCGTGGGCGTACATGCCACTGCACTCCAGCCTGGGCAAAGGAGTGAGATTCCAACTCAAAAAAAAAAAAAAAATACACATTTTAAAACAGCAGGTTTTGAAAAATAGATTTGATGATTGTTCTTTTATAATAAAGACTGCATCTTGCTATGTTGCCCAGGCTGGTCTTAGACTCCTGGCCTCAAGCAATCTGTTGCCTCTGTCTGTCAAAGTAAAAGAGCAGATTTTTTTTTTTTGATTTTTTTTTTGAGTTGGAGTCTCACTTGGTCACCCAGACTGGAGTGCAGTGGCCGCTCCCAGCCATCTCTGCCTCCACCTGCTGGGCTCCG